>NC_064281.1:39824000-40124500 GCF_003254725.2 Canis lupus dingo
ATTGTTAAGATGTCAATTCTTCCCTATTTAATCTTCAATGCAATCCCAGCAAGTTACTTGGTGAATATTGACAAACTGGCTCCAAAGTTCATATGAAAAAGCAAATGACTCAGAATAGCCAACACAATATTGAAGAAAGAGAATTAAGTCAGAGAATTGATGTTATTTGACAATATTTATTATAGGGGATCAAAATAGTGATGTGGATGACCCCAGCCTCCCCATCCTTCCAACAAAGATCAATAATTAATAGCTATCCATGAACAAAAACAGCTCTGAGAGAGTTCTAGAGTTCACCTGAGAAATCTTAGCAACATAAGTAGGAAAAAAGCCCAGAATAGTCTCACAAGAAGAGAAGGAAAACAGCCTTACTTTATCTGCATCATTCCATCCCCCAAGGTAGCATTGTTCAATGCCAAGTGGCAACTCTCCAGCTAGAAAGAGTTTCCCTCACCAGGAAAGGAAGGACAGGGTGGGTGACCAGGTTGCCCACCCTTCTAGAGCACTGCACAAAGGTCCCACTTCAGTTTCACCCCACCCAGATCAGCAAAGCTGAAAGGCATAGAGACAACTAAGTACAAGAAAGAAAAACATGGCTATTAATAGCAGACAGGCGGCAGGAGTGATGTTGTTCACAAAGACTTGCTCTACAGAGACAGCAGATATCATCACTGAAGAAGAAACCAACAGCCAGCACAGCTGCTGCAGGCCCCCTGTAGATTTCACCAGCGTTCACCCCACAGGTATTTGTGTTTGTGGGCACCAGCTGTCTGACTCCCTCCCCTGGCCCCTGCTGGAGCACAGGAGCCTCATCAGCAACCATCTCAGGCCCCTGCTGGAGCACAGGAGCCTCATCAGCAACCATCTCAACCATCTGTGGCTTCATGAATGTAAGACACCAGCTGCTTGAGTCCTTTCTTGTCCCCACTGGGACCTGAGATACACACTGGCAGCCAGCTCAGGTCTCTGTGACTGCATGAGTTCAAGATGCCAGCCTAGATTCCCCAGCTGACCCCCAAAGCTTTATGCACAATTGGAGCTAGTAACTGCAGCTGTGCACATGCACACTGCCATTCTAATGCCATCATTGGCCTCCACCACAGTATGTATGCCCACAGGAAGAGGAGCAGCCACAGGAGAGCATACTAACATTCAGGGCCCCCACCAGCCTGGATCAGGCCCTTTATTCTATCACTGGCCTGTACCACCACAGTTCCCTATAGCTAGCACCTTCAGCTACACACTTTCATGTTCCCAGCCTCCATCACCAGCCTCCACTGTGGTGCACATCCCCCGGGAGAGTGTGTAGCCAGTCACAGGAAAGCATACCAACAGACAGAGCCCCCTCAGCTGCCAATTAGCCCATAGTTGGCCTTGGTTTTGCTGCCTGTCCTGACTTCCACCATTATGTGTATGTCTGCAACCAGCCACTGCTGGAATATTATTCAGCCATTAAAAAGAATGAAATCTTACCATTTGCAACAACATGAATGGAGCTAGAGAGGATCATGCTAAGTGAAATAAGTCAGAGAAAGACAAATACCATGTTATTTCACTCATGTGGAATTTAAGAAATAAAACAAGCAAAGGGGAAAAGAGGGAGAGAGAGAGACAAAACAAGAAATGGACTCTTAACTATAGAGAACAAACTGATGGCTACCAGAGGGGAGGGGGGGGATGAGTTAAATAAGTGATGGGGATTAAGGGGGGCACTTGTTGTGATGAGTGTACAGAAGTGTTAAATCACTATGCTGTATACCTGAAACTAATATTACACAGTATGTTAACTAACTGGAATTTAAATACAAATGTTAAAAAAAAGAATACATGAAAACTCCAGTAACTGGTTCCAAAGAAATGGAGATCCAGAAACTGTCTGACCAAGAATTCAAAATTATTGTTCTAAAGATGCTCAGGAGAACTGCAAGAGAATATAGATAAATAATTTCACGATATTAGGAAAACAATAACAATATAAGGAACAAAATGAAAAGTTCAACAGGAAGATAGAAAACAAAAAAAGAGCACACAGGAAGACAGCAGAGGAGGAAGATCTGAGATCCCCTCATCCCATTGACACACACAGGTAACAACTACATCTGTATAACTAACTCAAAAAACAACCTGAAGACTGGAAGGACAGATCTTCCACAGCGAGTCATAAAGGTCATATCGAAACAGTTAGGAGTGGTAGAGACGCTGTTGGAAGAAAAAACCGTGGTGCAACTAATGACAAACAGGAGGGACATTGCAAGCACAAAAGAGCTGGAGGATTGGACCCCACTCTTGGCACCTATAGCACTGGTGACCCACACTGGGAAGATGAGTCCCCATAATGTCTGTCTTTAGAAGCCAGTGGGGCTTAATTCCAGAAGCTTTAAAAATCAGTGGGTCTTGGGGCTCCTGGGTGGCTGTCGGTTGAGCATCTGCCTTCAGCTCAGGTCACTATCCTAGGACCCTGGGATCAAATTCCACATTGGGATCCCTGCACAGCGGGAAGTCTGCATCTCTCTCTCCCTCTGCTGCTCCTCCCTGCTTGTGTTCTCTCTCTCTGTCTCTCTGTCTCTGTCTCTCTCTCAAATAAATAAATAAAATATTTTTAAAAGATTAATGGGTCTTAACTGCAGGAGTTTTAAAAATCATCAAGCTTAACTTTGGAAGAGATGGAGGGTGATGGGAAACCAAGTCCCTGCCCTTAGAGAGCCAGAATATGAAATAACTAGACCCAAAACACAGCATAGAAGCAGCAGTTTGAAAAATGCCTTGGATGTACATGAAGACTTATTGATTAATCTTAGAACATGTACTGGAGGGGCAGGGATCTGCTGGCAATATCTCTGAAAATAAAAGTGCTGGTGGGCACCATTTCTCTTTTTCTCCCCTAGCCTAAATAGCCAGAGCTTGAGGGAGCCAGTGCTAACACTATCTACCTTGTTAGTACTGTATGCATAGTCCCAGCATTCCCCTGTGGACTTACTCCACTCGGCCTGCCTGCCTTGGCAGGAATTCCTCCAACACAGCTCCTGCCCCACTACACCCAACAGGCAGCCCAGAGTAGAACCAGCACCACTCCCAAGTGACTCTTGCTTGGGGATAGGAGGAGATAACCACACACACCATGCACCCACAGGTTTTGCAGCTGGACCTCTGAGCTGGGAACAATCCCTGCCCCTTAATGCAACTACAGCTCTGGCATACAGGCTAATTGCAGAAGCTAGGCTGACTTCCCACCCTGCCCACCCATGAGCTTGTGGTGGCCTCAGCCAGGCCTCTCAACAGCACTGGGAGCAAACCCTGTCCAGTGTGCCTACAGCAAGCTAAGTGGATTGTTGCAGCTGGCTGGACTGATGGTAATTGTGGCTCAGCCACAATAGGAGGGTGCATGTGGCCCACACTTGGGACACCCCTGGAGTGCCTGGTTCTGGTGATCAGGGGGGATATTGTATTATAGGGCACCATAGAACCTCTTCTACAAAAGGCCACTATTTTCAAGACCAGAAGACATTGCTGACCAACCTAATACACAGAAATAAACACAGAGAGTTAGACAAAATGAGAAGACAGAGGAATACATTCCAAATGAAAGAACAAGATAAAATTCACAGTAAAAGAAATAAGTAAAACAGAGATAAGCAATATGCCTGATAAAGAGTTCAAAGTAATGTTCATAAAAATACTCACCAGACTTGAGAACAGGGTAGATAAACTCAATGAAAATTAAAAAAAAAAAATAGAAAATATGAAAATATAAAAAGAACCAGTAGAGGTGAAGAATATAATAACTGAAATGAAAAATACACCAGAGGGAATGCAAGCAGATTGGAGGATAGAGAAGAACAAATTAGTGGTCTAGAAGATAGAGTAATGGAAAGTAGCAGGCCAAATAGCAAAGAAAGAAAAGAATAATAAAAAATGACCGTAGGTTATGGGAACTCAGCAACATCATCAAGTATAATAACATTCACTTTTTAGAGGTCCCAAAAGGAGAAGAGAGAGTAAAGGGAGAAGAAAATTTACTAGAAGAAATAATAGTTGACAACTTCCCTAATCTAAGGAAGGAAACAGACATCTAAGTACAGGAAGCATAGATAGCTCCTAATAAAATCAACCCAAGGAGGTCCACGCTGAAACACATAATTTAAATGGCAAAGATCAATGATAAAGATTTATAAAATCAGAAAGAAAAAAAAAGCTACATAAAAAGGAAAACTCCATAAGAATATCAGCTGATTTATCAGCAGAAAGTGCAGGCCAGAAGAGAGTGGCATAATATATACTCAAAGTGCTGAAAGTAAAAAAAGAAAAATTAAATTAAATTTTAATTTTTTAAAAAAAATTTAAAAAAAAGAATGCTCTACCTGGCACAGCTATCATTTAAGTTGACAGTAACACAATAATAGTAGGGAACTTTAAAACTTTATTTATTTATTTATTTATTTATTTATTTATTTATTTATTTTGGAGTTCAATTTGCCAACATGTAGCATAACATCCAGTGCTCATCCCACCAAGTGCCCCCCTCAGTGCCCATCACCCAGTCACCCCAACCCCCCATCAACCTCCCTTTTCACTACCCCTTGTTCATTTCCCAGAGTTAGGTGTCTCTCATGTTTTGTCACCCTCACTGATATTTTCACTCATTTTCTCTCCTTTCTCCTTTATTCCCTATCACTAATTTTTATATTCCCCAAGTGAATGAGACCATATAATGTTTGTCCTTTTCCGATTGACTTATTTTACTCAGCATAATACCCTCCAGTTCCATCCATGTCAAACTGTGTTAGATATGACATCATATACATCAAGAGTAGAAGGAGGAGTAAAAATTTAATGCTTTTAGAATGTGTTTGAACTTAAGCAACCATCAACTTAATATAGACTGCATTACACATAGGATGTTATATATGAACCCAATAATAACCACAATCAAAAACCTGTAATAGACACATTAAAAAATAAAGAGAAAATAATCCAAGCAGGACACTAAATAACACCACCAAACTTCAAAGATAGAGAGCCAGAAAAGGAAAAGAGAAGAACTACAAAAACAACCAGAAAACAACTGACAAAATGGCAATAAATACATACCTATCAATAATCTCTTTGAAAATGGACTAAATGCTCCAATTAAAAGACATAAGGTGACTGAATGGATAAAAAAAAAACAGGATTCAGCTATATGCTGCCAACAAGAGACTCATTTTAGACTTTAAGGCGTACAGACTGAAGGTGAAGGGATGGAAAAAGATATTTCATGCAAATGTAAGCAAAAAATAAAGCCAGAGTACCAATATTTATAACATAAAAAATAGAGTTTATTATTTTTAAGATTTTATTTATTTATTCATGAGAGACACAGAGAGAGGCAGAGACATAGGCAGAGGGAGAAGCAGGCTCCCTGCAGGAAGCCCGATGCAGAGCTCGATCCCAGAACCCCAGGATCACTCCCTGAGCCAAAGGCAGACACTCAATCACTGAGCATCCAGGGTTTCCCAAAACAGAGTTTAAAATAAAGACTTGTGGGGCACCTGGGTGTTCAGTTGCTTAAGGGTCTGACTCTTGGTTTCAGCTCAGGTCATGATCTCAAGGTTGTGAGATCAAGCCCTGTTTTGCGCTCCACACTCAGCATGGAGTTCTCTCTCTCCCTCCCCATCTGTCCCACCCCCAGCTCGCATGCACTCTCTCTCGCTCTAAAATAAATAAATAAATAAATAAATAAATAAATAAATAATTTTTTTTAATTCTAAAAATAAATAAAACAAAGACTAGTAAGAGGCATAAAAAAGGCCATTTCATAATGATAAACTGATCAACCCAACAAAAGGATATAACGCGCTTGCTGCATGGAGCCTGCTTCTTCCTCTGCCTATGTCTCTGCCTCTCTCTCTCTCTCTCTCTCTCTCTCTGTGTGTGTGTCTCATGAATAAATAAATAAAAACTTAAAAAAATTCTCTCTCTCTCCCTTTAAGCTTCTCCCCCTGCTTGCATATTCTCTCAATTTCTCTGTCAAAAAAAATAAATAAATAAAATCTTTTAGAAATTAATTTCCATTCTCAAACTATTCCAAAAACTAGAAAAGGAAGGAAAATTCCCAAGTTAATTTTACACCGATACCAAAACCAACCCACTACAAAAAAAGATGACTAAAGGCCAATATCTCTGATAATCATAGATTAACCAAACCAAATCAGCAAACCAGATTCAATAATGCATTAAAAGAATCATTCACCATGATCACTGGAATATTATTCAGCCATGAGAAAGAAGGAAATCTTGCCATTGCCAACAACGTGAATGAACCTGGGGAGCATTCAGCTAAGAGAAGAGAAATACTATATAATATCACTGATATGTTGAATTTAAAAGAGCTGAACTCATAAAAACAGTAGAATTGTCATTATCAGGGGCTGAAAAGTTGGAGAAATGAAAGGATGTGGGTCAAAGAGTACAAACTTCCAGCTAAAAAATGAATAAGTTCTGGGGATCTAATGTACAGGATGGTGATTATAGCTAATAATACTGTATTATATACTTGAAAGTTGTTATCAGAATAGATATTAAACATTTTCACCATAAAAATGATAATTATGTGACATGACAAATTTATTAGCTAATGCTGTTCAGAATTTATTTATTTATTTATTTATTTATTTATTTATTTATTTATTTTTAAATTTATTTATTTATGATAGTCACAGAGAGAGGAAGAGAGAGAAAGACAGGCAGAGGGAGAAGCAGGCTCCATGCACCGGGAGCACGATGTGGGATTCGATCCCGGGTCTCCAGGATCGCGCCCTGGGCCAAAGGCAGGCGCCAAACCGCTGCGCCACCCAGGGATCCCAGAATTTATAAATATATCAAATCAACACATTAAACACTTTATTTATTTAAAAAAACTTTATTTATTTATTTATTTATTTATTTATTTATTTATTTATTATTTGCAGTAGGCTCCGTGCCCAGCATGCAGCACAGTGCAGGGCTTGACCTCACGACCCTGAGATCAAGATGTGAGCTGAGATCAAGAGTCAAAGGCTTAACTGACTGAGCTACACAGGCATCCCAACACATTATACACTTGAAAATTATGTTAGTTATATCTCAATAAAGCTAGGGAGAAAAAACTTACCATGAAGTCATGGTAATTCAGACAGCATGATATCAGTAAAAGAATAGGTAAATAGATCAGGAAAAACAAAAGAGAACCCATGAATAGATCTATATAGATCCAGTCTGCTTATCTCTGACAAAGGAACAAAGGAAATTCAGGGGAGGAAAGGTAGTTTTCTACCTTTTCAACAAATGGTGCTGAAAAAAACTGGACACCCACATGCAAAAAAAAATAAATCTAGACATTTTCCCTTACACCTGTCACAAAAGCTAATTCAAAATGGATAACTGACCTATATGTAAATTCAAAACTTTAAAATTTCTGGAAGAGGGGGCGGGGCAAGATGGCAGACAAATAGGGTCCCCAAGTTACCTGTCCCCACCAACTTACCTAGATAACTTTCAAATCATCCTGAAAACCTACAAATTCGACCTAAGATTTAAAGAGAGAACAGCCTGAATGCTACAGAGAGAAGAGTTTGCACTTCTAACAAGTACAACTCATTTTTAGCTACTCTGCACTGAGCAAAATGACTAGAAAGAACAACTCACCACAAAAGAATCAGAAACAGTACTCTCTGCCACAGAGTTACAGAATTTGGATTACAATTTGATGTCAGAAAGCCAATTCAGAAACACAATTATAAAGCTACTGGTGGCTCTAGGAAAAAGCATAAAGGATTCAAGAGACTTCATGACTACAGAATTTAGACCTAATCAGGCCAAAATTAAAAATCAATTAAATGTTATGCAATCCAAACTGGAGGTCCTAATGACGAGGGTTCATGAGGTAGAAGAAAGCGTGAGTGACATAGAAGACAAGTTGATGGCAAGGAAGGAAGCTGAGGAAAAAAGAGAAAAACAAAAGACCATGAGGAAAGGTTAAGGGAAATAAATGACAGGCTCAGAAGGAAAAATCTACGTTTAGTTGGGGTTCCAGAGGACGCTGAGAGGGACAGAGGACCAGAAAGCATATTTGAACAAATCATGGCTGAGAACTTCCATAATTTGGGGACGGAAACAGGGATTCTGATCCAGGAGATAGAGAGGTGCCCTAAAATCAAGAAAAACTATTCAACACCTTGACATTTAATAGTGAAACTTGCAAATTCCAAAGATAAAGAGAAAATCCTTAAAGCAGCAAGAGACAAGAGATCCCTAACTTATATGTGGAGAACTATTAGATTAACAGCAGACCTCTCCGCAGAGACCTGGCAGGCCATAAAGGGCTGGCAAGAAATATTCAGGGTCCTAAATGAGAAGAACATGCAGTCAAGAATACTCTATCAAGCAAGGCTCTCATTCAGAATAGAAGGAGAGATAAAGAGCCTCCAGGATAGGCAGAAACGGAAAGAATATGTGACCACCAAACCAGCTCTGCAAGAAATATTAAGGGGGACTCTGTAAAAGAAAGGAAGCCCAAAGAAATAATCCACAAAAACAGGGACTAAATAGATATTATGATGACACTAACTTCATATCTTTCAACAGTAACTCTGAACGTGAATGGGTTTAATGATCCCATCAAAAGACGCAGGATTTCAGACTGGATAAAAAAGCAAGACCCATCTATTTGCTGTCTACAAGAGACTCATTTTAGACCTAAGGACACCTCCAGCCTGAAAATGAAAGGTTGGAGAACCATTTACTATTCAAATGGTTCTCAAAAGAAAGCTGGAGTAGCAATCCTCATATCAGATAAATTAAAGTTTATCCCAAAAACTGTAGTAAGAGATGGAGAGGGACACTCTATCATACTTAAAGGATCTATCCAACAAGAGGACCTAACAATCATGAATATTTATGCCCCTAATGTGGGAGCTGCCAAGGATATCAATCAATTAATAACCGAAGTAAAGACATACATAGATAATAATACACTTATACTGGGAGACTTCAACACGGCACTTTCTGCAAATGACAGATATTCTAAGCACAACATCTCCAAAGAAACAAGAGCTTTAAATGATACACCGGACCAGATGGATTTTACAGATATTTACAGAACTTTACATCCAAAAGCAACTGAATACACATTCTTCTCAAGTGCACATGAAACTTTCTCCAGAATAGATCACATACTGGGTCACAAATCAGGTCTCAACTGATACCAAAAGATTGGGATTGTCTCCTGCATATTTTCAGACCATAATGCTTTGAAATTTGAATTCAATCACAAGAAGAAACTTGGAAGAAGCTCAAACACGTGGAGGTTAAAGAGCATCCTGCTAAAAGATGAAAGGGTCAACCAGGAAATTAGAGAAGAATTAAAAAGATTCATGGAAACTAATGAGAATGAAGATACAACCATTCAAAATCTTTGGGATACAGCAAAAGCAATCCTAAGAGGGAAATACATTGCGATACAAGCATACTGCAAAAACTGGAAAAAACTCATATACACAAGCTAACCTTGCACCTAAAGGAACTGGAGAAAGAACAGCAAATAAAACCTACACCCAGCAGAAGAGGGTTAATAAAGATTCGAGTATAACTCAATGAAATAGAGACCAGAAGAACTGTAGAACAGCTCAAAAAAACCAGGAGTTGGTTCTTTGAGATAAATAAAAGAGATAAACCATTAGCCAGCCTTATTAAAAACAAGAGAGAAAAGACTCAAATTAATAAAATCACAAATGAAAAAGGAGAGCTCACAACCAATACCAAGGAAATACAAATGATTTTAAAAACATATTATGAGCAGCTATACACCAATAAATTAGGCAATCTAGAAGAAATGGACGCATTTCTGGAAAACCACAAAGTTCCAAAGCTGGAACAAGAAGAAATAGAAAACCTGAACAGGCCAATAACCAGGGAGGAAATTGAAGCAGTCATCAGAAACCTCCCAAGACACAAAAGTCCAGGGCCAGATGGCTTCCCAGGGGAATTTTATCGTTTAAAGAAAAAACAATACCTATTCTACTAAAGCTGTTCCGAAAGATAGAAAGGGATGGAATACTTCCTAACTTGTTTTATGAGGCCAGCATCAACTTAATTCCAAAACCAAAGACCCCACCAATAAGGAGAATTATAGACCAATATCCCTAATGAACACAGATGCAAAAATTCTCAACAAAATACTAGTCAATAGGATCCAACAGTACATTAAGAAGATTATTCACCATGACTAAGTGGGATTTATCCCCTGGATGCAAGGCTGGTTCAACAATCGTAAAGCAGTCAACATGATAGATCATATCAACAAGAGAAAAAACAAGAACCATATGATCCTCTCAATAGATGCAGAGAAAGCATTTGACAAAATACAGCATCCATTCCTGATCAAAACTCTTCAGAGTGTAGGGATAGAGGGAACATTCCTCAGCATCTTAAAAGCCAACTATGAAAAGCCCACAGAAAATATCATTCTCAATGGGGAAACGGAGCCTTTCCCCTAAGATCAGGAACATGACAGGGATGTCCACTCTCACCACTGCTATTCAACATAGTACTAGAAGTCCTGGCCTCAGCAATCAGGCAACAAAAAGAAATAAAAGGCATTCAAATGGGCAAAGAAGTCAAACTCTCCCTCTTTGCAGATGACATGATACTGTACATAGAAAACCCAAAAGACTCCACCCCAGGATTGCTAGAACTCATACAGCAATTTGGCAGTGTGGCAGGATACAAAATCAATGCCCAGAAATCCGTGGCATTTTCTATACACTAACAATAAAACTGAAGAAAGAGAAATTAAGGAGTCAATCCCATTTAAAATTGCACCCAAAAGCATAAGATACCTAGGAATAAACCTAATCAAAGAGGTAAAGGATCTATACCCTAAAAACTACAGAACACTTATGAAAGAAATGGAGGAAGGCACAAAGAGATGGAAAAATATTCCATGCTCCTGGATTGGAAGAATTAATATTGTGAAAATGTCAATGCTACCCAGGGCAATTTACACATTTAATGCAATCCCTATCAAAATACCATGGACTTCCTTCAGAGAGTTGGAACAAATAATATTAAGATTTGTGTGGAATCAGAAAAGACCCCAAATAGCCAGAGGAATATTGAAAAAGAAAACCAGAGCTAGGGGCATCACAATGCCGGATTTCAAGTTGTACTACAAAGCTGTGGTCATCAAGACAGTGTGGTACTGGCACAAAACAGACACATAAATCAATGGAACAGAATAGAGAACCCAGAAATGGGCCCTCAACTCTATGGTCAACTAATATTCGACAAAGCAGGAAAGACTATCCCCTGGAAAAAGGACAGTCTCTTCAATAAATGGTGCTGGGAGAATTGGACATCCACATGCAGAAGAATGAAACTAGACTATTCTCTTACACCATACACAAAGATAAACTCAAAATGGATGAAAGATCTAAATGTGAGACAAGAATCCATCAAAATCCTAGAGGAGAACACAGGCAACACCCTTTTTGAACTTGGCAACAGCAAATTCTTGCAAGATACATCTATTAAGGCAAGGGAAACAAAAGCAAAAACGAACTATTGGGACTTCATCAAGATAAAAAGCTTCTGCACAGCAAAAGAAACCGTGAACAAAACTCAAAGGCAACCTACAGAATGGGAGAAGATATTTGCAAATGACCTATCAGATAAAGGGCTAGTTTCCAAGATCTATAAAGAACATATTAAACTCAACAGCAAAGAAACAAACAATCCAATCATGAAAAGGGCAAAAGACATGAACAGAAATCTCACAGAGGAAGACACAGACGTGGCCCACAAGCACAGGAGAAAATGCTCCGCATCACTTGCCATCAGGGAAATACAAATCAAAACCACAATGAGATACCACCTCACACAGGTAGAGGGGGAAAGTTAACAAGACGGGAAACAACAAATGTTGGAGAGGATGTGGAGAAAGCGGAACCCTCTTGCCCTGTTGGTGGGAATGTGAACTGGTGCAGCCACTCTGGACAACTGTGTGGAGGTTCCTCAAAGAGTTAAAAATAGAGCTACCCTACGACCCAGCAATTGCACTACTGGGGATTTACCCCAAAGACAGATGCAGTGAAATGCCGGAACACTTGCACCCCAATGTTTATACCAACAATGTCCACAATAGCCAAACTGTGGAAGGAGCCTCGGTGTCCATCGGAAGACGAATGGATAAAGAAGATGTGATCTATGTATACAATGGAATATTCCTCAGCCATTAGAAACGACAAATACCCACCATTTGCTTCGACGTAGTTGGAACTGGAGGGTATCATGCTGAGTGAAGTAAGTTAATCAGAGAAGGACAAACATTATATGATCTCATTCATTCAGAGAATATAAAAAATGGATTAAAGGGGAAAGGAGATAAAATGGTTGGGAAATATCAGAGAGGGTGAGAGAACATGAGAGACTCCTAACTCTGGGAAATGAACAAGGGGTAGTGGAAAGGTTGGGGGGATGGGGTGACTGGGTGACGGGCGCTGAGGGGGGCACTTGATGGGATGAACACTGGGTGTTATGTTATATGTTGGCAAATCTAACTCCAATAAAGAAATATACAAAAAAATAAAAATAAAATTTCTGGAAGATAACATAGGAGCGAATCGAAAAGACTTTGGATTTAACAATGAGTTGTTAGATTCAATAGCAAAAGCATGATTCATCAGGGAAAAATTGCTAAATTGGATTTCATTAAAACTAAAAGCTTCTGCTCTGCAAGAGACATAATTGAGGGAATGAAAAGAGAAGCCACAGACTGGGAGAAAAATCTTTGCAAAACACTTATCTATTAAATTAGGGAACTGCATCCAAAATGTACAAAGGATTCTGAAAATTCTGTAATAAGAAAACAACCTGATTAAAAAATGGACAAAGGTTTGAATGTACACTTCACCAAAGAAGATATACATAGAAGAAGATTCCCCCCCAAAAGTGGGGGGGCAACCCAGGTGGCTCAGCGGTTTAGCGCCACCTTCAGCCCAGGGTGTGATCCTGGCAACTGGGGATCAGGTCCTGAGTCGGGCTCCCTGCATGGAGCCTGCTTCTCCCTCTGCCTGTGTCTCTGCCTCTCTCTCTCTCTGTGTCTCTCGTGAATAAGTAAATAAAATCTTTTTTTTTAAAGAAGAAGATGCCCAATATCATTAGGTAATTGCAAATTCAAACAATGAGACACCTTCTACACACCTATTATTAGAATGGCCAAAATCCAGAACACTGTCAATACTAAATACTAGCAAGTATGAAGAGCAACAGGAATTCTTATTCATTGCTGGTGGAAATACAAAATTGTACAGCCATTTTTAGAAGATAGTTTGGTGGTTTCTTATAAAACTAAGCAGACTCTTACCATATGACCCAGTGATCATGCTCCTAGGATTTGCCAAAATGAGTTGAAAACTTAGGTCCACATAAAAACAAATGCACACACATATTTATAACAGTTTTATTCATAATTGTCAAAACTTGGAAGCAACCAAGATGCCCTTCAATAGATGAAGGGATAAATAAAGTGTGGTACATCCAGACAATGGAATCTTACTCAGCACTAAAAGGAAATGAACTATCAAGCCACTAAAGATATCGAGGAATTTTGAATGCACATTACTAAAGTGAAGGAAGCCATATAGCCATATGGCTATATACCATATGATTCCAACTCTATGACATTCTGGAAAAGACCAAACTATAGAGATAGTAAACAGGTCAGTGGTCACCAGGGGTTGCAGGAGAGATGAGTACATGGAACACAGGTAATATTTAGGGCAGTGTAAGTATCATGTATGCAAAATGGTATGGCCATTTTGGAAGACAGTTTGACAGTCTCTTAAGAAGGTGAACATAGTCTTATCATATGATCCAACAATTGTGCTCCTAGTTATTTTATCCAAATAAGTTGAAAACCTATGCTTACACAAAAACCCACATATAAATGTTTATAGCTTTATTTATAATTGCCAAACTTGGAGGTAACGAAGATGTCCTTCAATAAGTGGATGTATAAACAAAATGTAATATATCACTATAATGAAATATTACTCAGTGATAAAAAGAAAAGATCTATCTAGCAACTAAACACATGGAGTAACCTTACGTGCATATTAGTAAGTAAAAGAAACCAGTCTGAAAAGGCTACATACTGTATAATCCCAACTTTATGACATCCTGGAAAAGTGAAGCTATAGAGACAGTAAAAAATAAGTTTTGATAGGGGTCAAGGTCAGGGGAGGAATGAGTAGTGGAACACAGGGGATATTTAGAGCAGTATAACTATTATATATGATACTATAATGGTGGATACATAACATGATGCATGTTTTTTAAACCCATAGAATTGTGTAAAACAAAGAGTGGACCCAAATGTTAGCGATGGACCTTATTAATGATATTGTCTTAATATGGGTTCTCTAACTGTAATAAATGTACTATATAATTAAAAGATATTAATATTAGGGGAAACTGATAAAGTGAGAGGAATGGGGATAAATAGGAACTCTCTGTACATTCTGCTCAATTTTTCTGTAAACCTGAAGGGCTCTAAAAATCTATTCTTAAAAATATTTATATTAAAAAAATATTTATATTTACCATCAATACATTTACCATATGACCCTGTAATTCCACTCCTAAGTATTTACTATTTATTCTAGAGAAATGAAAACTTATGTTCCCGCACAAAACCCATACATGGGTATTTATAGCAGCTTTATTCACAATAGCACCAAACTAGTAACAACCCAAATGTCCTTCAATAGGCAAATAGATACAAAAACAATGGTACATCCATAAAATGAGATCCTGCTTGGCAATGAAAATGAGCAAACTAGAGATACATGCAACAACATGGGTGTATCTCAAGTACATTTTCCTAAGTGAAGGAAGCCAGATTCAAAAGGTTGCACATGGTGTAATTTTATCTCTGACATTCTGGAAAAGGCAAAACTGTAGAGAGGGAGAACAGGTAAGTGGTTACCAGGGATTAGATGAATGGAATGCTCGGCTATTAAAGATAGGACAAACTAATATTTAGTGGTGAGGAAGCTGTCTTCTATTCTGATTGCAATGGTATTTATACAACTCCATGCATTTTGGCAAAACTCATATAATTAATTGTACACTAAAAAAGGAGATTATCTTACTAAATGTAAATTAGAATATATGACGGGTAAGCAATGCATTTCCTATAAATGCTTTGTGCACCACAGAAATAAGGTTTATCATTATTAGATACCCAAGCTATAGAGTGGCTTTGGAAACCTAGGCTTTTGCTTTAAAGAAAGAAAGCTAAATAGTCCTGCATTTCTTTTCTTACTGGTCACCTTGATCCAGAAACAGATGAATCATTTCAGAAGCATTCTTCTTCTCAGGTAGTCCTAAATATAAGGATTAAAGCATGAATCATAATTGTTAGAGAAATCTCCATAGATTCCTCCATAGCATCTCCTGTATTTTATCAGGACAATCTGTAAAACTTTGGGAACTACACTATTTAAAAGATAATGGCTCAAGTAAACCCCTTTGTTCAATTTGTATATAAAGGGGCCACTTGGAGACAATTTTATGGTATGTGCTAACACACACGTGGCTGAAAAGATAATTACATTTAAAATCTGTTGAATTTTCACACAGTACAGAATTTTTTAAAGTATTATTATTATTTTTTAAGATTTTTATTGGGACATCTGGGTGGCTCCGCTGTTGAGCGTCTGCCTTCGGCTCAGGGTGTGATCCCAGGACCAGGGATGGAGTCCCACACAGGCTCCCTGTGAGGAGCCTGCTTCTCCCTCTGTCTCTGTCTCTGCCTCTTTCTCTGTGTCCCTCATGAATTAATAAATAAATAAATTTTTAAAGGATTTTTACTTATTTATTCATGAAAGAAAGAGAGAGAGGCAGAGACTTAGGCAGAGGGAGAAACAGGCTTCCCGTGGGGAGCCTGATGCAGCCTGGGATCATGACCTGAGCCAAAGGCAGATATTCAACCACTAAGCCACCCAGGTGTCCCTGTTATTATTATTATTTTTTTTTTGAGAGAGAGAGAGTGGGAGCACACATGCAGCAAGGGTTGGGGTGGGGAGGAATGAGGAGTGGGGAGGAGCAGTGAGGGGCAAAGGATGAGGAAGAGAGTGAATCCCGAATCATCTCCCTGCCTAGCTTGGAGCTGAGGGAGGGCTCCATCTCATGATCCTAAGATCATGATCTGAGACCAGGCAGACGCTTAACTGACTGAACTACCCAGAGGCCCCAAGAGTATTATGTTATTTAGTCAGTCTTAACAGTAATTCTCCAAGTTACTGTAGAACTCCCAATTAAGGCTGATGTCTTCATGGAAGCTATACACCACACAGACACATAGACACATGTACAGACACAATCTCAGTGGCACACACAGGTACATATCCACCTACATGCACTTTCACACACATTCATCTACATACATGAACACAGATGTTCAATGCATACACACAGAGACATATATAGGTACACACATATAAAACACACAGCAATGGATACGTGTATATTCAAACACAAACATACGGATGCACAAGCACAACTCTACCACATACATACCTTTTTTTCCTCAAAAATTTAGATCATCTATTATAATCCAGAATGTAAAAGCCCCAGTGAGATAAAACTTCATACCTACTAGGTTGGCTCTCTCTCTCTCTATATATTTTTTTAATCAAATAAATTTTGGTATAGATATGAAGAAATGCAAACAACTGTACCTTGCTGATAAAAATGTGAAGTGGGGCCAAGAGAATTAAAAACAAGTGTTCAAACAAAAACATGTATATAAATGTTCATAGCAGCACTATTCACAATATCTACAAGAGTGGAGACAACTCAAGTGTCCATCAATTGATGAATGGATAAACAAATGTGGTATATCCATAAATGGAATACTATTCAATCTTAAAAAGGAGTGAATTTTACCACAATATAAAAAATGAGTAAAGTATCAATACATGCTGCCACAGGGATGAATCTTAAAATCACTATGCTAAGTAAAAGAAGCCAGACACAAAAGGCTACACATTGTATGATTACATTTATATAAAATGTCCAGAATTCCCAAATCTATAGAGGCATAAAGGATGTTTGTGGTTGCCAGGGGCTGGGGAGAAGAAAGAATGAGGTATGACTGCTTAATGGGTACAGAGTTTCACTTGGGTTGATGAAAATATTCTGGAATTAGAATACTGGTGATTGCACACAACATCGTGATTGTAGTAAAAGCCACTATATTGTATACTTTCAAGTGGTTAAAATAGTGAGTTTTACCTTAATAAAAATGTATATCTGGGTTGACTATTCTTTTATTTCAGCATATGAAAGATATTGTGTCACTTTCATCTGGCCTCCATCTACCTACTATCATTGTTGGTGGTACATTATTTTTCTCTAGCTGCTTTCAAAATTCTTAGTTTTCATAAGTTTATTATCACATATCTGGACATGGATTTCTTTGGATTTATCTTGTTTGGGGTTCACTTACCTTATTGAATCTCTGTGTTTGTGTCTTTCACCAATTTGGAAATTTTCCCTCAATAATTTTTTAAAAACTTCTTTCTCTTACCCTCATGAGACTCCAATGGCATAGTTGTTATATCTTTTATTATTATTACACAGGTTTCTGAGTGTCTTATTTATCTTTATTCCAACTTACTTTCTCTGTGATTCATGTTGGGTTTTTGTCCAAGATCACTGATTATTTCCTGTGTTATCTCCATCTTCTTACTGAGCCCTTCTTGTGAGTTTTCTTTATTTTGACCAATGCATCTTTCAGTTGTAAAATGTCCATTTTGAAAGATATCTGTTGGGACATCTGGGGGCCTCAGCGGTTGAGCATCTGCCTTTGGCTTAGGGCGTGTTCCCAGTCCTGGGATCAAGTTATGCAACGGACTCCCTGTAGGGAGCCTCCTTCTCCCTCTGCCTATGTCTCTGCCTCTCTCTGTGTCTCTCGTGAATAAATAAATAAAATCTTAAAAAAAGAAATATATCTGCTATTTCTTTGCTGAGGTTTTCTACTTTCCTCATTTATTTCAAAAGTGTTCCTAATTGTTAACTGAAGCATCTTTATGATAGTTACTTTTTCAATCTTTGTTAGATATTTCCAAAATTTGTGTCATTTTGGTGTTTGCATCTGCTCATCATCTTTTTCCATTCCAGTTGGAGTTTCCTCGTTCTTGGTATGATGAACAATTTTTGCTTGTATCCTGCGTGTTCTTGTATTGGGGATATTATGAGACTTTGGTTAATATTTGTGTTTCATTACTTATTACCAGCCTGAGATATTAATGAGAATTCTCTTTATACAAGCACCCTGAGTAGATATCTGTTAATGAGAAGACAGAGCCTCTTCATCACTGCTGTAGCTGGATGGTAGACTGGCCCTGCTCTCACAAATCGTATCTGTCAAAATTCAAGTGTAGGAAGGCAAAGCTGCCTCGTTGCTGAGGTGATATATTAGTCAGGCTCTGCTCTTGTACAAAGAGTCTCTAGACTTCTGTCAGAGTCAGATATAATAATGCTACCTTATTTTTAAGACCCAGTATGGTAGACAGGTTCAGTTCTCAGGTGTAGCCTCTACAAATGCCCACCATCCAGGAAAGAGGTACCTAGTTGCTTTGTGGGGTGGTCAGTAGTCTCCATTTCATAGTAAGTCTCCCTAGATGCCCATAGGCCAGGATAGGGAGCCACCCCATTTCTAGAACTGATAGATAACTAACTAGTGTTAGTTCTCATGCACAGCGTCCATAGGCCTCCTCCAGTGGAAAGGCAGAGTTATCTCATCACTGGAACAGAATGGCAGACAGGCTCAGCTCTCAGGCACAGCCTGCAAAGATTCTCACCAGCTGAGAGTCAGAGCCATCTCATTTCCATGGTGGGATGATAAATAGGTTCAGCATTCAGGCACAGCGACTGCAGACATTCACCGGCCAAAATGTGGAGCCACCTTGCTGAGGTAGGGTAGTCAGACTCTGTTTTTTCACACAGTGCTTACAGGTACCTACCAGCCAGGAAGCAGAGCTAGCTCATTATTTTCAGAACTAGATGATAGATCTCCATTCACACAATCCTGGTGTAGGCAGAGGGTGGGCTATTTTTCCTCATGGTGTTTGGCTATAGCAGAGCTAGTGCTATCAAAAAGGTGCTATCATTTAGGACTTGCCCCTTTACCAGTCCCTGGCCAGATAGAGGTCAGGTCTAGCCTTTTTCTTTTTTTGTTTTGGCTCTGCTTTTTGGTGTTTCTGGGTTTAAATGTTCCCCTGGGCTTAGTCACAGATATACAGAAGGGAAAAAAAATCTAGGGAACTCACCAGTGTTGAGTTGAATCCTAAAGTTCTTAGAAGGTCTGTCTCCTTTTCTCCACCATTCAGAATCTTCCACTGTCCATTTAATTTACTTAATTCAGTAGCAAAAAGAGGGGAAAACTAGGGTGAAATGTGCTTACATCATAGTTTCTGGATTCTCCATAATTTTGGTAAGTTTTTATTTTCATTTCATTGAAAATATTTTCTAATTTCCCTTATGATTTCTTCTTTAGCCTATGCATCCCTTAGAAGACTGCTTTCTAATTTTTGAATATTTCAGATTTATCAAATTCTCTGTTGTTGATTTCTTTCTTTCTTTTTTTTTTCTTTTAGAGAGACAAGGAAGGAAAGGAAGAGGGAGAGGGAAGGGTTTTTTTCATTTTATTTTTTAAAAATTTTGCTATTTAAATTCAATTTAGTTAACATATAGTGTATTATTAGTTTCAGGGGTCAAATTTAGTGATTCATCAGTTGCATATAATACCCAGTGCTCATCATATCAAGAGCCCTCCTTAATGTCCATCACCCAGTTACCCCATCCCCCCCACGCCCCCCCAGTTTATTTCATGTAGTTAAGAGTCATGAGAGGGAGAATCTTAAGAAGGCTCCATGCTCAGTGCAGAGCCTGAAGTGGGGCTCAATCTCACAACCTGAAATCATGACATGAGCCAAAATCGAGAGTCCGGCACTTAACTGACTGAGCTACCCCAGGTGCCCCTCTGTTCTTGATTTCTAATTCAATTCTTTTGTGGTCAAAGAACACTCTTAGTATGATTTCAATCCCTCTAACTTGACTGAGATTGTTTTATGGCCTAACATATCTTTCTTAGAGTATGTTCTATGTGCATTTTAAAAGAATGTATATTCTGCTCTCATTGGTTCAAGTGCCATATAGATGCCAGTTAGGTCAAATTGGATTGTAAAGTCTTCTATTTCCTTCCTGAATTGCTAGCTACTTGTCCTATCTATCATTGAAAGTGGAATATTGAAATCTCCAGCTATTATTTTATAAATATTTTTTCCTTTTTTTTTTTTTTTAAAGATTCCATTTATAAGTAATCTCTTCACCCGACATGAGGCTCAAACTCCCAGTCCTGAGATTAAGAGTCACATGTTGGGGCAGCCCGAGTGGCTCAGCGGTTTAGCGCCGCCTTCAGCCCAGGATCCTGGAGACCCAGGATCGAGTCCCACGTGGGGCTTCCAACATGGAGCCTGCTTCTCCCTCTGCCTGTGTCTCTGCCTCTCTCTCTGTTTCTCAAATAAATAAATAAAATCTTAAAAAAAAAAGAGTCACATGTTCCACTGACTGAGCCAATCAAGTGTCCTTCCAACTATTATTTTGAATTGTGTATTTTGCCTTTCAATTCTGTTGGGTTTTGCTTGACATATTTTGGCATAGTGTTGTTAGGTGTGTATGTTTATAACTGTTTTATCATCCCGATGTATTGACTCTTTTATATCATAAAAATATCCCTCCCTTTCTCTAGTAACAACTTGTGTTTTATTTTGTCTGATATTAATATGGCTACTCCAGCTCTCTTCTCCTTATTATTTGCATGGTATATCTTTTTGCGTTTTTTACTTTCAACCTATTTGTGTCATTGAATCTAAAATGTGTCTTTTGTGGGACACCTGGGTGGCTCAGCCGGTTAAGTGTCTGCCTTTGGCTCAGATCATGATCCCGAGGTCCTGAGATTGAGCCCCACATCAGGCTCTCTGTTCAGCAGTGAGCCTGCTTCTACCACTCCCCCTGCTTGTACTTTCTCTCTCTCTCCCTCCCAAATAAATAAATAAATAAATAAATAAATAAATAAATAAAATATTTATAAAAGTTAAAATGTGTCTCTTACAGTCAGTATATAGTTAAGGTCTCTTTAATCTGGACATTTTGCCCTTTGAGGGGAATGCTAAATCCATTCCCCCATAATATTATTTTTTAAATGATTTTTTTTATTTATTTATTTATTTATTTATTTATTTATTTGAGAGAGAGAAAGTGAGAGACAGAGCACGAGTGGAGGGGAATCAGCAGAGGGAGAGGGAAAACCAGACTTCCTGTGGAGCAGGGAGCCCGATGTGGGGCTCAATCCCAGAACCTTGGGATCATGACCTGAGCCAAAGGCAGGTGCTTAACTGACTTAGCTACCCAGGCATTCCTCACCTATAATATTATTATTGATATGTTTGATTTAAATCTGCCATTTTGCTATTTGTTTGGTACATATTTCATGTCTTTTGGAGTTGCTTTTTACCTACTTTAATGTCTTCTTCTTTATTAAATATTTCCTAGTGTACCATCTTAATTTCTTTGCTCTTCTTTTACTGTATTTTTGAGGTATTTTCTTAATGATATCTCCAGGGATTAAAATATATATCTTAACCTTTTACACTCTCTTTGAAATAGTACCAATTCTAATAAAATACCAAAACTTTGCTCCAATAGAGTTCTACTCACTCCTCCTACTCTACTATTTTTGGCATATGTATTTTTATATGCGTTACACCTGAAAATATTGTTTTATGATATTCTTTTTTTGTTTTGTTTTGTTTTATGATATTCTTTTTGAATTGTGCTTTAAATTGGTTAAGAGGAGAAAGGTCACATGTTCCTGTTTCTTTTCATGGCTAATATTTTTTGTTAAAAAAATGAATTATTATAATAGTATGTTGTAGTAAATCTGAATTCTGATTCCTCCTCTTCCCACCTCAACTAGGGGTGGATGTTGCTCTTTTGTTCTATATTTGTTTAGTCTCTTGCAAGGACTAATTCTGTGGAGTCTGTTCTCCCCACAATGTGCAGCTATTGATTTCTCCGTTACATTTGTTTTGTTTTGTTTTGCTTTGTTTTGTTTAAGTCTGGCCTACTAGGAGTCACCCCTGGGTCAGCTTAGCAGCACAGCTTAGTGGTCAGCCAATTATTGGTCAGAGGTTGTGTTTAAACCCATGGTGGCACTAAGATTTCTGCACTTGGCTGATGGATCTGTGTTGCTTAGAGAAAGCACTTAAAATTCAGAGAGTTTACAGATTTGTCACAGTGCTGCCTTTCTATACTTGCCAAATGTCACCTTCACCTGGAGATGAGTAACTCTCTAAGGTTTCTCCAGTATTCCTGAGCATGAGTACAATGCCTTACATGCTCACAGTCTCCCAGACCCTCAGGGACATATGGCAGCTTATCAAGGCCCACTGTGGCTCTTGTTCCTTGGATCTCACTATTAAACATTTCTTGCCACTGTGCTGTCCCGTTGCTTGTCTGAACCAGTATTGAGACCTCAGGCTAGTTGTAATGTTGCCCTTCCCTGATTATTTGCCACTAAAATTGCCATTGTTTTTCAAAGTGCCCCCAGGGTATGGGGTTTTCTGTGCTCTGATATAAATCAAGTACCATTGCCTGAGCAGCCTCAGGCTAAAATGACACAGATTCATCCTGTTCTTACTAATGTTCAATAGTTTTTCTTGAACAAATGCTTCTCAACTTGATGTCTGACTTTAACAAATTTCCAGAGTCCTACTATGGTTGTTTTTTAATTGAATCCAGTTTTATGATTGCTTTTGATGGTGAGGATTTACTGAGCTCCTCACTTCACCATTCTGGAAGTTTTATTCATTCCCTGGTCAATGGAATTTTATCTCTAATTAGGAAATTAATTTATTAAGCATAGAATGTAGCCCAATTTCTAATTCTGTCATTCTTTCTCTTTTATCTATATGGTAATATAACAATGAATGCATTAATATGGGTTAAATGGGATCATGGAACCAGAAACTCCACAGAGGTAGCACCACAAGACCCAACAGTATATAAACAGACAGGAAAAGCACACCTTTGCTTACATCCAGGTAAGGTACCTTAAAAAGTTTACCAGGTGTTAAATAACAAAAATTCAACTGAGTATACTTAAAGACCAAATTGGCTTTACTCACTGATTCAAGAATTGGGCAGCATCCCATTTAGCAAATGAAGCTGCAGAAAAGGAAAGGTTTTTAAAGACAGAGATGAAATGGATAAAAGGAAATTAATAGCAAAGAACGCTTTGTTTTAGGCATGATCACTGTCTTAAGGGAGATAGAAGGGGTCTATCAACAGATTACCCCCTAGTACTGACCAGGAAATTCCAGGTTGGCTAGTTAGAGTTCACATTTCTGGGAGAAGCTGAAGCTGCGCATTAGGTTAGGTATTAAGTCTTGGTAGGTTTAGCATAAGTGACTCCATTTTGAGACCTGCTGTCTCCATTTTAATTTTCAGTACTGTGGGTCCAATTTCTTCAGTTGCAAAGTCTGTCCTGGTGAGTTTCTAGATAACTACATGTACTCTCAATCACTTTGAATAGAATCATTTATGAATACTTAGATGTGTGTGGACAGCATGATCCATTAAACAACAATAACAACAAAACTCAAAGCAGTTTCTAGTACTTCCTCTAGTGGTTTCTGAAAACTAGCTCTTAATTCTGAATTGTTATTTTAGGTTTAGGGTGGATTTAGCAGGATTGTATAATGTTGTCAGTGTAAAATTCATTGTCTTGTAAATTATTAACTTTACACTCTTTCTGGTAATTGACACTGAATTATCTTATTGTGACATTAGTTTAAGGAAAGGAGAGATTCCAGAGACCAGCCCATTTTCCTCTAAATCTTAGTTGATATGAATTATAATTACAATTTGACAATGAACTGTTTTGGGTATGGGCCAGGCACATGAGGAATTAATGAGCCTTTGTTTCTGATGTCTTTCTGCTTGCAAAGTTCTCTTCCCACCAGCCTTTAAACTCACCTAATGTAAAATTCCATTTCTAAGATGTCCTGGATCTTCATTGCTCATCCCCTTATATTATCAAGAGTTTGGTGATTAGAAGGAATTGCTTTTTCCCCTTTCTCTCTGGACTCTCCTCCCCAGATTTACTCTTATCCATGGAAGAGAAGTTTGCTTAATATGATTGGTAAGTTTGGGGAAAATATATATTATTCTCAGCTCAGTGTTTTGTTTTGTTTTGTTTTTTCCTCCTTGAGAGCAATCCTACTCTCAGGGAGCAGAAGTTACCCTCTGAATCTCAGCAGCAGAGACTACTCCACCCCATTTTATCTGGTTTAGTGGTAGACAGAGTGGTTTAGTCTGCTATAGCTTCCAATTTAGACTTTATTAGTAATAAGTTACTAATTTGCCCTCTAAACCATTCTTTTATTTTTTTTTCCTCAAATCGTTCAAAACCTCCCAAAGTGTGGAAAGGAAGAAAAGCTACCTCCTTGATTCTCTTGCAGATCCTAGCAAAGATTTTAATAACTCTTATCTCAGGAGGTCTTTTACTATGACTATGGTAGTTGCTATTGGAGGTATACTTTCTTCTGGAACTTTGCTACTCAAGAGTGGTACTGGGGCCAGGTACATTGGTATCACCTATCATCTTCTTAGAAATGCAGAATATTGGTCTTACTCAAGACCTGAAAGAATTAAGAATCTGCATTTTAACAAGATACACACTGCAAATTCAGGGGCACCTTAATATTTGAGAAGCATTAACCTAGATTTCTCATCCCTAGAGAATGGTTGTTTATACTGGTCATTTTTAAAATCTCACTTCTTGTACCAAACACTTCTTGTGCCACACACAAGTAATTTGGTTAACTGACTTTCTAGAAACAAATCCTAAAAGCTGAAAATACATTTATACTTTTATTTCAGTGTTATTGATAAATAATCGACAATTATTATCATATATATTTAAAGTATACAATGTGATGATTTGATATACCTATTTGGTGGAATGATTACCAAGATTGAGGTAATTAACACATCCATCACCTCACATACTTAAATCTTGTGTGTGTGTGTGTGTGTGTATGTTGAGAATGCTTACAATTTAAAAGTATACAATACCGTATTATTAACTGGTCACTAAGCTGTACCTTAGATCCTCAGAACTTATTCATTTTTTTAAGAAAGATTTTATTTATTTGAAAGAAAGAGCATGAGCAGGAGTGGGAAGGGCAGAGGGAGGTAGAGGAGCAGACTCCCCGCTGAGCAGGAAGCCTGACATGGGACTGAATCCCAGGACCCCAAGATCATGACTTGAGCTGAAGGCAGACGCTTAACCGACTGAGCCACCCAGGGGCCCCAAGATCTTATTCTAATAACAGAAAATGTGTACTCTTCAACTAACATCTCCCTATTTCCTCCTTTCTCAAGCCTCTGGCAACTACTTTTTTTATTTTTAGATTCCACAAATAAGTGATGCTATATAATAGTTCCTCCATGTTATCACAAATTACAGGATTTTTTCTTTTTCATGTCTAAATAATATTCCATTGTATGTATGTGTTTCTTTATCTATGCATCCATTGAAGGACATTTATGTTGCTTCTGTATCTTGGCAATTATGAATAATGCTGCAAAAAACACCTCTTTAAGATACTTCTTTAAGATACTGATTTCATTTCTTTCAGGTATATACTGAGAAGTTGAATAACTGGATCATATGGTAGTTTTCTTTTTCATTTTTTGAAGAACTGTCATTTCCTTAGTGGCTACACCAATTTACATTCCCAGCAGTAGTATATAAGGATTCCCTTTCCTCCACATCCTCACCAATGTTTTTTATCTCTTGTCATCCTGATAATATTCATCCTAACAGATGTGAGGTGATATCTCACTTTGGTTTTGATTTTTTTTTTACAACAAATTCTTTTATTTGCCAGTGAAGAGCAACGCAGGTATCCAGAGATAGGACGCTACTCTCTAATCTGACCTCCTGGCTGGGGTAATGCCACAAAGTCTTCGTTGTTCACTGGCTGTAGGCACAGTAGCTTCTCAAGGAAAAATAGGGTTTTTCTACAAAAAAAACTTACATGAGGTTGACTGGGGAGAGGACAACTAGAATGGAAACAGTACCAGGGCACTCAGCTTCCCTAACCAGGTTCAACATTGACACACATTTCCCACGGTGAAAATAACCAAATATTAGAGTTAAGACTATCTGCCTTTAACTCCTTTTCAATATCAGCAAGATTTGGGGATTCTTTTCAGAAAAGTGTCTGTAACTTTTGTTTGAGGCACAGGAGGACGATGGCAGACACTTAAGGCCGTGTTTCCATTAGCTCTGTCTTCCCCTTGACTATCTTAAGTCCTCCTACCTACCCAACTTGGGGTACTTCTGATGGTTAGT
The DNA here is from genome assembly GCF_003254725.2 of Canis lupus dingo. NCBI lineage: Eukaryota > Metazoa > Chordata > Mammalia > Carnivora > Canidae > Canis > Canis lupus. The sequence continues at coordinate 39,850,507 of NC_064281.1, forward strand.
GATATTGAGCACCTTTTCATATACCTGTAGGCCATTTCTATTCTTCTTTGGAACAATGTCCATTCAAGTCCTTTGCCCCTTTTTAATTGGATTAGTTGGTTTTTTTTTGTTTTGTTTTTTTTTTTTTTACTATTGAGTTGTACGAGTCCTCTATATATTCTGATGTGACTCTCTTATCAGATGTATGGCTTACAAATATATTCTTCCTTTCTGTCAGCTGCTTTTTCAATTTATGGATTATTTACTCTGCTGTGCAAAAGTTCTTTAGCTTGATGTAGTCCCACTTATTAAAAAACCTTTTGTTGGCTGTGCTTTTGGTGTCTCATCCAAGAAATCATTGCCAAGACCAATGTCAAGGACACTTTCCCCTATTTTTCTTTTAGGAGTTTTATGGTTTCAGGTCTTACATTTAATTTTTTGACCCATTTCATGTTAGTTTTTGTGAGTGGCATAAGATAGGGGTCTGATTTCATTCTTTTTTATGTGAGTACCCAGTTTTCCCAACACCATTCATTGGGGAGACAATACTTTCCTCATTGTATGTTCTTGGCTCCTTTGTCAAAAATTAGTTGGCCATATATGTATGTATGGGTTTATGTCTGGGCTTGCTATTCTGTTCCACTGGTATATGTACCTGTTTTATACCAGTACCATACTGTTTTGATTACTATAGATTTGCAATATAGCTTGAAATCAAGAAGTATGATGGATCCCTTTATTCTTCTTTTCAGGATTGATTTGTCTATTTGGGTCTTTGTGTGGTTCCATATAAATTTTAGGATATTTTTTTTCCTATTTCTGTGAAAAAATGCTATTGGAATTTTGATAAGAACTGCATCGAATCTATAGATTCCTTTGTATGGTATGGACATTTTCACAATATTAAGTCTTCTAATCTAAAGATACAGGATATATTTCCATTTATTTGTGTCTTCTTCAACTTCATTGATCAATGTCTTGTAGTTTTCAGTGTACAGGTCTTTCACCTCCTTGATTGAATTTATTACTAAGTATTTTTGTTTGTTTCTGATGCTATTGTAAATGGGATTGCTTTCTTAAATTCTCTTTCAGATAGTTTATTTTATTATATAGAATTGCTACTCATTTTTACATATTGATTTGGGATCCTGCAACTTTACTGAATTCATTGATTAGTTCTAACAGCTTTTGGTGGAGTCTTTAGGGTTTTCCATATAAAAGATCATGTCATCTGAAACATGTCATCTGAAAGATAATTTTACTCCTTCATATATGATTTGGATGTCTTTTATGTCTTTCTTTTGTCTGATTTCCTCTGACTAGGACTTCTTTTACCATGTTGAATAGAAATGATGAGAGTGAGTATCCTTGCCTTATTCCTGATCTTAGAGAAAAGGCTTTAAAATTTTTCACTGTTGAGTGTGATATTAGTTATGTGTTTGTCATAGTCTTTCTTATGTTGAGGTACATTCTTTCTGTACCTAATTTGTTGAGAATTTTTTTGTCATGAAAGGAGGTTGAATTTTGTCAATTTTTTCTCCATTAATTGAGTTGATCATAAGATTTTTATTATTTATTTAATGTGGTGTAGCACATTTACTGATTTTCAGATATTGAAACACATGCATCCTAGAGATGAATCCCACTTGATCATGATGCATGATCCTTTTAATGTGCTCTTAAATTTGGTTTGCTAGTATTTTGTTGAGGATTTTTGAATCTATGTTCATTGGGGATATTGCCCTATAATTTTCTTTTCTTGTAGTGTTCTTCTCTGGCTCCAATATCAGGATAGTGTTGGCTCATAAAATGAGTTTGGAAATATTCATTCCTCTTATGGAAATTATGGAAGATTTTTTAGAAGAATTGCTATTAATTCTTCTTTAAATGTTTTGTAGAATTTACCTGTGAAGCCATCTAGTCCTGAGCTCTTCTGTGTTGAGAGGTGAATGATTCTGATTCAATCTCCTTACTCATTATTGGTCTGTTCAGATTCTCTATTTCTTTATGATTCAACCTTGATAAGTTGTATTTTCTAGGAAATTATCCATTTCTTCTAGATTATTCAGTTTGTTGATGTATAATTGTTCATAGTAGGTTCTTATGATCCTTTCTATGGTATCAGTTATAATGTCTCCTCTTTTGTTATAATTTTATTAATTTGAATCCTCTCTTTTTCTCCTTAGCCTAGCTAAAGGGTTGTCAATTTTGTTTATCTTTTCAAAAAATCAACTCTTAGTTTTGTTGATTTTTTCTATTGTCTTTCTTGTCTTTATTTCATTTATTTCTGCTCTAGTCTCTTTTTTTAAATGATTTTTATTTACTGATTCATGAGAGACACATATCGAGAGGCAGAGACATAGGCAGAGACATAGGCAGAGGGAGAAACAGGGTCCCTGCAGGGAGCCTGATGTGAAACTCAATCCCAGGACCCTGGGATCATGACCTGAGCCAAAGGCAGATGCTCAACCACTGAGCCACCCAGGTGTCCCTCTGCTCTAGTCTTAACTTATTTTCTTCTTCTGCTAACTTTGGGCTTAGTTTGTTCATACTTTTCTAGTTCCTGGAGTAGTGAGGTTAGGTTGTTTATTAAAGATCTTTAATTTTTCCTAATGCAAGCATTTATCACTCTAATCTTCCCTCTTGGAACTACTTTTGTTTCATCTTATAAGTTTTAGTATACTGTGTTTCCATTTTCATTTGTTTAAAAATATTTTTGGATTTCCTTTTTGATCTCCTCTTTGACCCATTGCTTTTTCAGGAGTGTGTTAATTTCCACATATTTGTGAACTTCCTAGTTTTCCTGTTATTGATTTCTAGTTTCATAGCATTGTGGTCAGAAATAATACTTGATATGATTTTAATATTCTTAAGTTTGTTAAGACTTGTTTTGTAACCTAGCATATGATCGGTACTGGAGAATGTTGTGTGTGCTTTAGAAGAATGTGCATTCTGCTGTGATGGGATGGAATGTTCTGTATATGTCTGTTAGGTACATTTGGTCCTAAGTATAGTTCAAGTCCATTATTTCCTTATTGATTTTCTGTCTGGATGATCTATCTGTTTCTGGGAGTGTGTATTGAAGTCTCCTACTATGATTGCATCGTTATCTATTTTTGCCTTCATATTTGTTGATCGTTATTTAATATATATAGGTGCCCCAATATTGGGTGTATATATATTTACAATTGTTATATTCTGGTGAATTGACCCCTTTATCATTATATAGTGGCCTTATTTGTCTTTTGTCGCTTTTTTTTTTTTGCTTTAAAGTCTATTTTTTCTGATATAAGCATAGCTATCCCTGATCTCTTTTGGTTTCCATTTGCATGTAATATTTTTTCCATCCTTTGATTTTCAGCCTGTGAATATCCTTAAAGCTTAAATGAGTCTTTTGCTGGTGTATAGTTGGATCTAATTTTTTCAATTATCCAGCCACTCTATGTTTTTTAATTGGAGAATTTAAACATTTGCATTTAGAGTAATTATTGGTAGGTAAGGACTTACTATCATCATTTTGTGAATTGTTTTCTGATTGTTTTGTAACAATTCAGAACTCCCTGAACGATTCCCTAAACCCTTGTAATTCCCTAAATGGTAAGAGCACTAAGAAGATCTTTTATTCTAATGTTTGGTCTTTAATCCTGCTTCCTGACAGAGATCTTTTGAAACCCTTGTAACTTTCTGGGTGATAGGAGTGTCTTTTTTTTTTATTCTAATGAGGTAACTCTGCTAGGCTCCTTGATGAGAGCTGGTCACAAAAAAGATGAAGCCCTGATTAGAAGTTTGGAATTTTCAGCTCTGCCCTGCAGGGCTCCTGAGAGAAGGGCTGAAAATGGAGTTAATGATCAATCATGCCTATGTGATGAAGCCTCTATAAAAATCCCAGTAGTACAGGATTCAGAGAACTTCCAGGTGGGAAAACACATCCATACCAGGATGGTGACACACCCCACCTCCACAGGACAGAAGCTCCTGTGCCCAGGATCCTCCCAGACCTCATCTTATATATCTCTTCATCTGGCTGTTCATCTGTGTCCTTTGTCATATCCTTTAATAAACTGGTAAATATAAGTGTTTCACTGAGTTCTGTGAGCTGCTCTAACAAATTAATTGAAATCAAAGAAGGAGTCATTTGGAACATCTGGTCTATAGCCAGTTGGTTAGAAGCACAAGTGATAATCTGGACTTGAGAGTGGCATCTGAAGTGGAGGGAGGGTACAGTTTTGTGGGACTGAGTCCTTAAAGTGAGATCTGCTACTATCTTGGTACTTGGTTACATATTTCTATACATTTTACTAATAGAGTCTAAAGTATTCTATTATTTCTATTCTGCTCTGGTTCAGAATGTATACACTGTTCATTGTATATGATGGGATCAGGATTTGCTACCCCAAAATATGACACCTTGCATACTAAATATTTTAAGCTGGAAGAGTTTGAGAAAATGGCAGAACCAGGAAGGTCACTCCAATCTTCCCTCCCTTTTCTCCTGAAACAGGTCATAAGGCTGGTATGGAAGAGATGCCTTCCCTATACCCAGAGGAAAGGAGCATTTTCATCTCTGAAGACACAAGGATGCTAAGAATCTGAAAGAGCAAGCCTTGTTAAGTTCCCCCCACTTAACCTGATACTCCTTGACCTAATATATCTCCCCACAACTGTCCACTCTTCATCAAACCTAGCACAAAAATACTCCAGTTTAACCATTTCTTTGGGTCATTTCCTTATGAAGGCTCTTGTGTCACTTAAAACTGACATTAAATAAGTGTGTATGCTTTTCTCTTGTTAATCTGTCTTTGCCAGTTTAATTTTCAGATCTAGCCGAGGACCTTAAAGAGGCCAAGGAAGACTCTTTTTTCTCCCCTGTAAACACCATCTTAATCTGGTTATTGTTTATAATTTTGGCTTTACCCTAAGAAAGAAACAAACAAACAAAATTAGGATGCAATAAAAACAACTTAATTTATTTCACTACTCCCTTTTGAACTTATTTCTTGTATAATATTTTCCTTACCCCAAATAAAGTCCTACATGGGTTCCTAGCTTTTCTTTTTTTTATGATTTTATTTATTCATGAGAGACACATAGAGAGAGGCAGAGACATAGAAGGAGAAGCAAGCTCCTCACAGGGAGCCAGATGTGGGACTTGATCCCTAGACCCAGGATCACACCCTGAGCCGAAGGCAGATACTCAACCACTGAGCCACCCAGGCGTCCTGGGTCCATAGCTTTTCTAATTAGTTATTATATAATAAAAAGTACTCCAGTCACATTCAGTTACAAGAATACATTCATTTTAATACTTCAAAATACCCAATCAATGTAAGGATCAAAACGCTGGTCTGGTCTAGATATAAAAACCATCCCAGGGCAGCCCCAGTGGCTCATTGGTTTAGTGCTGTCTTCATCCCAGGGTGTGATCCTGGAGACCCGGGATTGAGTCCCACGTCAGGCTCCCTGCATGGAGCCTGCTTCTCCCTCTGCCTGTGTCTCTGCCTCTGTGTGTGTGTGTGTGTCTCTCATGAATAAATAAATAAAATCTTTAAAAAAAAAATTTTTTTAAACCATCCCAGTGCATGCCCACTTGAGTTTTGGATGTTTCTGGTTTGAGAGGGGGTGTGATTAGCTGCTTCCTGCTTCCTTACTCGTCTCTTCCCATCCCTTAGTTGTCTGGTCCCTGGAAACGAGAGACACTGGGGGAGGGGACCCACTCTTAAGTGTTTGGTCGAGGTACCCTCTGATATTGGTCCCTCTAGATATGGCATATGTACAGTTGTAAGCCTTTTGCCCCTGGAAGTTGTGCTGCTTTTTCAGAACTATACCACTGGGGACTGCTGACTGTAGTCCCCCTGGCAGAAGTTTCAGCCATAAATGGTTAGCAACCATAAAAAATTTTTGTGAGTAGTTATTGTAGTTGAACAAATATTGCTTGCGATTAGTACTCTTCATTGAATGAATAAAATAAATTGGTGATATAGCTCTTGACAACTCATAGTAACTTAACATTTATCTGATATGTAGTTTCTTAATTGTACATACTCTTCAGCAGCTCATATTCTTGGAAATTAATCAATACACCATAGCTGGAAATAACCAAACCTTCTATTTTTCAATATTTCATATGAAGAAACCTAGATAGGTTAAAAAATGTTTCTGCTGTGTAGCAATAGAGTGAAAAGGGATACTATTGGGATCCCAGGTCTATTCAGGTGTTCTTGATATTATTAGGTATGTATTCAGTGCCCTGGATCATATTTCTAACTATCTCTAAGAAAACCCCTTAAGTGATAAACACACAATTATAAAAAAGAAGAACAAGAACCCTAGTCTTTAAACCAGGTAAGGTCATGCAGTGAGGGCTTGGCAAACTACAGCCCACAGGCCAAATCCACTCTACCACCTTTTTCTGTTATGGCCTGTAAGCTAAGGATATTTTTTTTATATGTTTTGATAGTTGAAAAAAGTCAGAAGGAAAAGAATATTTAATGACAGATGGAAATTATATGGAATTCAAATTTGATTTTTTTTAAAGATTTTATTTATTTATGTGAGAGAGAGAGATCACAGGCAGGGAGGAGGGATAGAGGGAGAAGCAGACTCCCCACAGAGCATGGAGCCTGACATGGGGCTAGATCCCAGGACCCTGGGATTATGACCTGAGCCAGAATCAGAACACTTAACCCATTGAGCCACCTAGGCACCCCTAGGATTCAAATTCAAATTTTGGTGTCCATAAATAAAATGTTATGGGACCACAGCCACACTCATTTGTTTACTATTGTATGTGGTGGCTGTTGTGCCACAGTGGCAGAGCTGAGTGGTTGTGACAGAAACAGTATGGCCCTCAAAACCTAAAATATTTACTGTGTGGTCCTTTACAGAAAAGTTTATTGACCTTTTTCAGTTTAATTTAATTGAGATGAAATATTGTTCAATCAATGTATCAATTCAAAACTAAGTAAATCCATACATACCAGGTTATTTTCACTTAGATGGGTCATCCTGACTATGATATCAACCCCTAATGTCTCCATGTTCAACCAACCCTATTAGTTACCCACCCAGATCCCTCAGACTCTTCAGTATCTTCTGGTTGATTTAAGTGGTTGGTCTGCCTCACTGTGTCCAGGACTTTTTGCCGGAATTTTGAAAAGCTGCTGTCTCTGCCTAGTCATATATGGCAGGGCAAAAATGCCAGGCACTTAACACCCTCCCTACTCCAGCAGCCTTCAACCAACGACTCATAAAATTTAGTGTATAAATGCCTCAATTCTGTTTTCCATTGAGGGGGCTAAATGAGTTACATTTTTACATACCTTTTCCCAGAGTTTTCTCTCTGAGATAAGCTCCTCATGTAGCAGCTAGCTTAATAATTCACCCTTTCAGGGCACCTGAGTGGTTCAATAGTTGAGTGTCTGCCTTCAGCTCAGGGCGTGATCCTGATGTCCTGGGATTGAGTCCCACCCACATTGGGACTACATTACCACTGCCTATGTCTCTGCCTCTCTCTCTGGGTCTCTCATGAATAAATAAATAAAATCTTTTTAAAGAAAATAATTCACCCTTTCTTTTTGGCCACCTTCCCTTCCTAGTATCATTTCTCCACTTCCCTCCCTATGTTCCCTGTACCTCCAACCACCCCTGAATACATTCTTTGCCCTGCAATCCTTGTCTCAGTATCGGCTTTGAGAATTCAAACCAGGCACCACACAATTGGACAATTTTTTGGCTTCTAATTTTGGCTACATAGACAACCTCAAAATATCTTCATTCCCAGGTAGCAAATCTTCTCAGTTTGAATATCATTGTTATGATTCTGAATTGCCAGCACCATTTAACAATGGAGATTGAGTGGTTGTGAATGGTAGACCATGATGTAAATCATATTGTATGAAACACAACATTAGGGGATCCCTGGGTGGCGCAGTGGTTTGGCGCCTGCCTTTGGCCCAGGGCGCAATCCTGGAGACCCAGGATCGAATCCCACGTCGGGCTCCCAGTGCATGGAGCCTGCTTCTCCCTCTGCCTGTGTCTCTGCCTCTGTGTGTGTGTGTGTGTGACTATCATAAGTAAATAAAGAAAAAAAATATTAAAAAAAAAGAAACACAACATTAGTGATGTTGATAATATCTTCCATATATCTCCACTCTTTAGCCAGATTTACTAAACTCCCCAGATTCTACCAAATTTTCCCAATATATTTCTATCGATCACCATTTTTCACATTAGTATATTGAGATTGAGGAAGGTTATACCAAATTACAGCATGCTATAACCAGAGGGAAGAGGCTTTCTTTACTCTTTTTCATATTTTCTTTGTTTTCCTCTGACTGGATAATTTCAAATGACCTATCTTTGAGCTCTTGAATTCTTTCGTCTGCTTGATCAAGTCTACTGATGCTGTCTATTGTATTTTTTCATTTCATTCATTGTATTATTCAGCTCCAGAATTTTTTTTAAAGATTTTATTATTTTATTTATTCATTCATGAGACACACACACACACACAGAGAGAGAGAGAGAGAGAGAGAGAGAGAGAGGCAGAGACACAGGCAGAGAGGGAAGCAGGCTCCATGCAGGGAGGCCGATGTGGGACTCCATCCTGGGACCCCAGGATCACTCTCTGGGCCAAAAGCAGACGCTAAACCTCTGAGCCACCCAGGGATCCCCAAGCTCCAGAATTTTTAAAGATGATTTCTATCTCTCTGTTAAACTTCTTGTTTTGTTCATGTACTGTTTTACTGATTTTCCTGAATTGTCTTTCTGTGTTTTCTTTCAGCTCACTGAGCTTCCTCAAGACAACTATTTTGAATTCTTTATCAAGCAAGTTGTGGATCCTCATTTCTTTGTGGTTGGTTACTGGGAAATTATTGTGTTCTTTTGTTGGTGTTATGTTTCCTTGATGTTTTTGTGTTTCTTGAAGTCTTCATTACTACCTTTGCATTTGAAAAACCAGCACCTTCTCCAGTCTTTACTGACTGGCTATGAGAGAGAAGTATCTTCTGTCAGTGCTGCTAGGGATTCTGAGACCTTAACCTTTCCTATGGGTACGCTTGCTCTAAACTCCTCTTAGGGTATATTCTTAAGATTGTATGTATTCTCCCAATCCTGAAAAGTCAGGCCAGGTACTAAGAGCCTCTCATTTCCCTTTCCTAGGGTGGTGCTTAATGCTGAAATTTGGGTCCTTTCTCCAAATCCCACAAAAGTTAGGCCAACTTTATGCATGTGCTAACTAACTAGCTATTTGGATAAGCTTGTACTTGTTGCCCCTGGGGGCATGCACGGAGAGCCAGCCATGGGGTGGGGAGATTTGTGGATGAGGCGTGCAGAATGTTAGGGGTTGCCTGTGGGCCATTTGGGGGATCCTCAGGTGAGGCATCCACAATAGCTTGTGGGTGGACTTCCTGGTGGAGTCTGTGAAGTAGTTTGTAGGATGTGTGTCTCCTTGCTGCTCTCGAAGCCCTAGCTGCCGTGCGTGCTCGTAGCCCCTCTCTGTCCCTTAGTCATGTAGAACACCTCACTACTTTGGATGAGACATGAAAGAAGTGGGGCCTCTTTGGCAGTGTCCCATGCAGCTAGGAAAACTAGGCACTCATTCACACACTCTCACTTTCCCCTGTGAGAGAAACGGTAGGCTGAGGGGGTCTCTTTTGACACTGAGCTATGCTGCCCTGGAGAAGTGATGCAGAGAAAGTGAAACTTCACTTTTACTCTCTTTAATGTGCTCAATGTTGGAGTTCTTTGCCCCAATGGCATGCTGAAACTTCTCTAGACTCCTGGATTCCCACTAAAGTATTCTTTTGTGTGTGTAATTGTCAAAATCAGTGGCATTTGGAGAATGATAGTACAAAACTAGTCTGCCACATTGCTGATGTCACACTTAGGGACTTATTTTTAAATTAGATATTGTAATGAATGGGTATTTTGGCATTTCCCACAATTTACCTCACTCCCATGTAAAGGAGGGGCTGGCCTTCAACTGGCAAAAATACTGGTTCATATTCAAGGTAAACCATCAAACCCCTTTATCCTGTCTCCTATCCTACTTAAACAGCAGAATATCATGATTTATTGGTCTCTCATTAGAGAATATAACTTAAACTTTCTACTACTCATCCTCTGGTTGAAAGAGTGGCAAAAATAAATGACATAAAGGAAAGGCAATGATCTTTCTACTTTTGGAATTAGGAAAAACTTAGATCCCTTCAGTTGACATTGATAATTCTTTCTGATAAGAATAACTGTATTTTTCTCCCAATCCTCTTTATTTTGACTTCTAGGGATTTAGATCCATGTATGCACACCACACGCACACACATGCATTCTCTCTCTACATATATATAAGGTTTTTTTCCTTTTTCTCAAATCAAGTTTCTTTTTAAAAAACAGATTTTATTTATTTATTCATGAGAATACACAGAGAGGTGAGAGAGAGAGGCAGAGGCACAGGCAGAGGGAGAAGCAGGCTTCATGCAGGGAGCCTGACATGGGACTCGATCCAGGGTCTCCAGGATCACACCCTGGGCTGCAGGCAGCACTAAACCGCTGAGCCACCAGAGCTGCCCTCAAATCAAGTTTCTACACTTTATTTCTGTATTGTTCATGTTGTTTCTATAATTTTTTAAAAGCTACCTCATTTTTGTTTATTTGTTCATTTTGATTTTTTCTTTTGTGAAAATATTACTAAGAAATAAATTTAGTAACAAAAATGAATGAAAATTAGTCCTGTATGCTTATTTCTAGGGTAGACTAAGTGGAGCAAAGCTTGCCATTGGAGGCAAAGCCTTCTTGAGCTCATTTGAACCACAAGTCTATTGAACTAGAGGCTTCCTTCTCCTAATTATAGGGGCCTCTGGTATGTCACTTATTTTCCTAAATACATCATTTGACATTTTTGATCATGGATAAAACTAAGAAAAAAAAGGATGCCATACTTATATCTTTGTCCATCCCTGAACAAATATTTATTGAGAATCTAGCAAGGGCTATAGCAGTGATCAAAGCATAGAAATTCCTTGCCCTCGAGGAGCATATATTCTAGTGGGAAAAAAAGAAAATAAATAAATTTATTTAAGCCTCTTCTCTCTGGCCTGTCATCCATAAAACATCACTGTTTGCTAGTAATTTGGTTTAATCTTACTTGACTTCAATTTCTTAATATGACTGGTGGTGATCAAATAAAGGCTTAGAAATATATTGACAAGCTTTGAGTTTTAAGTGGTATATAGGAAACAAAGGCAAGGTAAAGGTATAGTAGGTAATGGAGGGGGATGTTACTTATGACAAAGTGATCAAAGAAGATGTCTTTGAAAAGGTAACATATAGGGACACCTGGGTGGCTCAGTGGTTGAGCATCTTCCTTTGGCTGAGTGTGTGATCCTGGAGTCCCGGGACTGAGCTCCACATTGGGCTCCCCGTGGGGAGCCTGCTTCTCCCTCTGCCTATGTCTCTGCCTCTCTCTCTGTGTCTCTTATGAATAAATAAATTAAGTCTTAAAAAAAAGAAAAGCTAACATCTAAGCAGAGACTTGAACTGAAGTGAAAGAATATGTCATTCAGTTGTCCAGGAGAAGAATGTCCAGCACAGGGTAATGTAAGAATAAAGACCCTGAGATAGAAATATGCTTGACATATTCAAGAAACAGCAAAGAGATTGTGTAGATGAAAGGCAATGGGCAAGGCAAAAGTTTTCAGAAATGAGCTCATGCATAATCTTGTAAACCACTGAAAAAGCCTTTGGTTTTATTCTAGGTACAATCAGAAACCATTGTGAGGTAGGGTCATAAATTTAGGAATGACATTATTTGACTTATATTTTTATTTTTTAAAGATTTTATTTATTCATGAGAGACACACAGAGACAGGTAGAGATACAGGCAGAGGGAGAAGCAGGCTCTCTGCTGGGAGCCTGATGTGGGACTTGATTCCAGGACCCCAGGATCACACCCTGACCTGAAGGCAGATGCTCAACCATTGAGCCATTCAGGCATCCTTGAATTATATTTTTAAGTAAGCTTTTTGGCAACCATAGAGGTATAGTGTAGACACAGACAGCAGTCAGGGAGCTGTTGCCATAATCCAGGCAAGAGATTATTGAGACTTGGATCAGAGGATATGGTGGTCAGAGTCTGGATATATTTTGAAAGTAAAGTCAGCAAGAATTGCTGATGGGTCAAATGTGGGATGTGGGAAAAAGAGAAAACAAAGACTTTCCCACAGACTAGCTTCTGGTAACGAAGCTGGGCAACATTTCATGTGCTGGGCACCATAAGATAGGTTCATATCCTGATGTGAACTCTGGCCCTGCATCTTCATGTCAAGATATCTGGTGATTCAGCATAGGAGGCAGTAGGTGTTTACCTAGAAACCATTCCTACAGGTAACAATAATTATATAAGGAAGGAACTGTGAAAGTTACCCAACATTCTTAACTCAACTTCCCTTTAGCTGGATATCAAAATTACCCATGGCCATTTCAACATCACTCAACTCAAGGAAAAGTTGGAGTGGACATATCCAACAGTTTCAATTGCTTGCAGGAACATGCTTAATTTTTGCAAATTTTACAAAACTGGATGACTATGTGACTCATTTGCCAGGGCTTTTCCCAGTGTTTTGGAATGAGCTTGTGTAAGTGCAGGCCTCTGAAGCTCAAAGCCAATTAGCTTCACAGTAACTTTTCCTTTATATGTAGAGTTTGGAGGCAAGAGCAGGAAGTGCCTATGCAGAAGGAGGAAAACTAAGAGAGAAGAGTAACTTGGAAGTCAAGTAAAGATGATGATGAGATTGGTGAGATAATGACTAAAAATAGACCAATGTATTGGCAACATGGAGGTCTTAGTGAAGGTAAGAGGTGGTGCCTATTGAAAGGCAGGGGTGGCAATGTCTCTTGAACATTGAATTAAGTTCAAGAGAAACTAGAGGAAAGGAAGTAGAAACAATGGGTAAAGACAATCCCCTTGACCTTGTCTTTTTACTTAGTATCCAGATGCAAATCTCTTGTGAATTGTATGAGGAATTATATCAAGATATCTTCCTGTAAAGAAATAATTCCACCTTCCATTAAATCCACTTATTATATAACACTTCATGTCATACATATTTCAGCATTTTTCCAACTCATATTCACCTCATTGGCATGTTGAAGGATTGTTGTATTGCTTTATCCTATGAAATATAGTGAACTCAATATTGAGAAAATTAAAGAAGCATTCTCCTAAACTCTGACTTCAGCTCTAATATCTATAACTGCAAATCTAGTCATGTTGTTCCCTGCCTAAAACATTTCAGATGCTACAAATTATGAGAAAAATGGGTCTCATGATCCTCATCGCCCACAAGGTCTGACTAGATCCCCAAGGTCATGTCTCTCTATTCTCCACCCAATTCCTAACAGCCTAAGCACTACCAAACTGCTTGAGATTCCCTCAAGAACTGTGTTGTTCCAGGAGAGAAGCTATTCCCTTCTTTCTTTGCTGAACTAATTTACTCTTATCCTTCAGGACTTAGCTCAGCTGTCATCTCCTACAAAAAAGTTTGCTGGACTCTCCAGTTGGACTGAAGCCTTCTCCTTAGTATTTCCCTAGCACTTCATATTAGGTTGAAAAACATCTGTGACCCCTGCCTTTGACAACATGCCTTGTGTCTTGGTTGTCTTTGTATCTCTAGGCCCATCACAAGGACTATAGTCACTCCATTAAAAAAAATTATCAGACCAAACAATACTGAGGGAAACAATACTTGATTTGAGACCCCACAGATTGCAAGAATATACACATATAATGTAATTCATATAAAGATGTGTAAGAATGTGCATTCTTTAATGTTTAATACATTCATTTATTCATTCATTTCACAAATACTTATTGAATATCAACCATGTGCCTGGGGTACTAGAGATATAACAGAAAATAAAGTAGACCAGATCTCTCTCTTCATAGACTATATTACTCGTGGGAAGCAGATAATACAGAGATGAATAAACATATATCACAGTATGTGAAGAAGTAGTTTGAAAGGAAACAGAGCAATGTGAGCAAATAGAGATAGATTGGGGTTACTATTTTAACTAGGGTGACTAGCAAGGGTCTGTTTGATGAGGCAAGGTTTGAGCCTGAAGCAAGTAAGGAGGCAGGCTATTCACAATCTTGGTTGCAGTAGTCTAGACGAAGGAGACAGGACCGTATTTGGTGTATTCAAGGAACAGCAAGGAACCAGTATGGATGGAGGACACTAAGTGAGGAGGAGTCTGATGGGAAATGAAGTAGAAGTGGTGGTGAGGAGACCAGATGATGTAGGGCCTTGAAAACCCATGGATGGAACCTGGCTTTTATTTTAGATAAGATGCTAGTCATTGGCAGAAAAGAGCAGGGAATAAACATGACCTGATTTATGGTAGAGAAGGCTTCCTCAAGCAAGCTGGACTATATGGGGAAAAAGCATGGAAGCCAGCAACCAGATGATCATAGCATGGACTAAAGAGGTAGAGGTCAGATTTTTGGATTTAATTCAAAGACAGGGCCAGTAGGATTTGCCAATTGTGTGAGAAAGATGAGTTAAAGATGACTGGAATTTTGAAGCCAGAAGACTGGAGATGCAATTTATGAGGTGTAGGAGGCTACAGAGAGAACAGATTGGGGTAGGGGGTGGGTAGTTAATCACAAATCCAGTTCATTGATGTCATAGCATGGTTATGCACAGATGGGAGTGATGCAGCCCAGAGTAAAAAAAAAAAAAAAATTCACATAGGAGAGAGGAGCGAATTTCCAAAGTGATGTCCATGAGATACAACAGGGGTTGGAATATACTGTTGGCCCTAGATAAGAGTATGAACAATATAAGCTATTGCACTGGGTGCTTATGCCCTATAACAAACTGCACAAACATAAGGCTCCATTAAACACAATTTTGTTAACTAGACTGATGAATATTCTAGCTGTTGCATTTTTTGGAGGCTAACTATATTTTCCAGTTGAACTAGTCCAATGAACTAAAAGGTCTGAAAGGCCACAGCAATGACAGAGTGCATATTGGATTTGTGCTCCATGGAATCATCCTCAGACACGGAACCACAAATTTAGATATCATCTGCCAAAAAAAAAAACCAAATAAATAAATATCATCTGCCCTTTTCAAGATTATATTCATGTCTATGGTATCCCTTGATCCTTAACCTTTAGGTAAGGTAAGTATTATAATCACTTTTTTGTAGATGAAAAAAACAGAGGCCCAAGATTCTAAGGCATTTCCCTAAAGTTGCATAGTTTGCTAGGGATAGAATTAGGACTTGATCGTGGGTTTTCTGTCTGACCCCCCCCTTCCACCCCGGGGTTCTCTCTAATAACTGGGATCTCAGTCATGTTCTCTACCTGCCTTCTAGATCTTGTCCCTGACCCAGAGAAGACTCACACACTGTTCCAAAGGGGCATTTCCCCAGCCACTTGGCCTCTCAACTCACTGATTTTCCCTAATTGTTTTCTTCCTCATTCTCATCCTTGGCGTAATAGAAAAGGCTTGTAACCTTTTCTTAGGAAAGAGATTAATTATGAGGAGAAAGAACTGGCTTCCTGTCAGTATACGTAAAGAAGACCATTTCTCTCTCCTTTCCAGGAAAAAAAGAAAAAACCTGTTGCCATGGTTCTTTCTGATTTCCTGGCTTAATGCTCCTGGTTTGCACCCAGGGGAACTGAAGGAGATAGACTCTTCAAGCAGTTTAGATAAGAAGAGAAGCCTCCACATGTTTATTTATGGGTTATAGTACAGATTTCACCTTTCTCCCCCCACCCCGCCTCATCATACAAAAGGGGGTTGCAGAATTCATACTCTCAAAATTGGCAAAAATAGATGAGACAAAAAAGATGGAGAAACATCAAGAATGAGGATTTGGATGATTCTGAATTAAGATTAGACACAAAGGCCATAAAACCCTATCCATCTAGAGATAACCTGCGTACTTGGCTCTGAGCTTTTCAGCAGCCAAAGTAAAAGGGAAAACATGATCAGTACAATGTCCACAAATGTCCATGAGATAATAACAAACCATGGCTGCAAATCGGTCCAGGGAAAATGTTTTTTGTTAGTCTGGCTGGATTCATTTCTCAAACTTTTTGGTCTCAGGACAGCTTTATACTCTCAAAAATTATTGAGGACTCCAAAGAACCTTTGTTTATGTGGGTTATAGCTATTGAAATTCACTCTATTAGAAATTAAAATGACAACTTTGAGAAATGTAAATTTACTAGTTCATTGAGAAATAATAAATCCATTACATGTTGACATAATAACATATTTCTTGAAACAAAAAATTTAGTATGAAGAATAGAATTGTTTTATGATATTTAAGTTTACATTTTACACATAATGTTTGGTTTAATAGAAGACAGCTTGGTTCTTATATTTGCTTCTGCATTCTAGCTGTTAAATATTTTGGTTGGTGATGAGCACTGGGTGTTGTATGTAAGTGTTGAGTCACTAAATTGTACACCTGAAACTAATATTACACTGTTAACTAACTGGGAGAAAAAGACACATTTTGGTTGACGCATATAAGAAAATCTGGCATTACACACATGTGTCACTGAAAATGGAAGAGTAGTGTAAGAGCCTTTCCTGATAACTGTGGATATTTTCTTTGATACTACAACACACTTAGACAAGTGGCAATTTCTTAAAATTTAGTTACAATGTGGAATCTGAAAGTATATCAATGAACTTCTCATATGTTACTGGGTTACAATCTATTGCTATAGCTTAAATTCTGAATAGCTCTTTTATCCATGCATGATTTTGTAGCATCATGCATTGGTCATTTAGAAAATACTGGTTCACTGAATTTTTTTAACAGATTTTGTTTGTTTATTTGAGAGAGAAAGTGAGCATGAGTGGGGGAAGGCAGAGAGATAGGGAGAAACAGACTCCCAGCTGAGCAAGGTGTTGGACACCGAGCTCAATCCCAGGACCCTGGGGTCATGACCTGAGCCAAAGGCAGACACTTAACCAACTGAGCACCCAGGCACCCCTGGTTCAGTGAACCTCTGGTTCACTGAATTTTGTAGATCCTCTAAATGTTGACACATTTCGATATGTGATGTCAAAAAAACAGATTCCTTAATATCACCACTGATCTCATTAGAAAGTCTTTAAGTATGGGGAAGCTGTCAAGCTCACAGTAGCAGATACAAGTTTTCCAAATTTCTGATTTTCATTTGAAGCTCAAATTTTACCATCAGCAATAAATACTATCAGTTGCTTTCTTTTTTTTTTTTTAAAAAAGATTTATTTATTTTATTCAGAGAGAGAGAGACTGAGAGGCAGAGACACAGGCAGAGGGAGAAGCAGGCTCCACTCCTGCGTCAGGGAGCCCGACGTGGGACTCAATCCCGGGTCTCCAGGATCACACCCCAGGCTGCAGGTGGCGCAAAACCACTGTGCCAACAGGGCTGCCCTATCAGTTGCTTTCCTTGTTTTCTTTTTAATTTATTTAAGTAATCTCTATAAGCAATCTCTATACCCAACATGGGGTTCAAACTCACAACCTCAAGATCAAGAGCCACCTGCCCTACCAACTGAGCCAACCAGGCACCCCTATCAGTTCTTTTCCTTGAAGCGGTAGGCTCCTTTTGTTCACTTTGAAGAAAATGTCTGCCAGATACCTAAATCTAAATAACCATAGCTTGACTATTAGTTGGTTGTTCTTTCAAGTGAAAATGGTGTTTGAGGGGTACCTGGGTGGCTCAGTGGTTGAGCACCCGCCTTTGGCTCAGGTCATGATCCCAGGGTCCTGAGATCAAGTTCAACATCGGGTTCCTGGCAGGGAGCCTGTTTCTCCCTCTGCCTGTGTCTCTGCCTCTCCCTCTGTGTCCCTCATGAATAAACAAATAAAATCTAAAAAAAAAAAAAAAAAAAGAAAGAAAATGGTGTTTGAAGAAAAGAGAGAAGACTTATACTCCCAACTCAGTTGCACTGGTGCTTTTCCTATAGAAAACTATCATGCTCCTGTGTGCCTTGGCATTGCCTTTCCATTTCATCACACAGAGTATTATTCTGTGTATTCAAAGGTTGAGGTTGAATAAAATTAGTAACTCTTACCTCAGCATCAAGTACCTTCTTAAATAAGATTTTCTTTCTTGTTTCTGTTTTGTTTTTGTCTTTCTTTTGTTTTGTTTCTTTTTGCTTTGTTTTGTTTTTGACTGTGAGAGTATGGCAGTGAAGAAGAGGAAGATGACCACCACCAGAATAGTTACCACCACTGCCTCAATTCATGCTAAGGCACCAGCTGCTTACCATTGTATTTGCGCCAATCATGTAAATGTCAAACTGTGGAAAGGGCATTGGTAATCTTAGTGTTAATTAGTATAATTATATATTAGTATACATCTAGAATAATTAGCCTTAGTATCAATATGCAAATAGAACCATCCTTGTGAACCATGTGAAAAGGTCTCTGTAGAGCACTTAGTGAGAACCACTGATCTAGAGGAAAGGATGGGCTGCATGTCCAACAGGTAATTAAATATATATATACATAATATATAAATTTATGTATTTATAAGTTTTTTGCTTACATATATTCAGGTAGTTCATTGTAACAGATTTTTTTAAAGATTTTATTTATTTATTCATGAGAAGCAGAAACATAGGCAGAGGGAGAAGTAGGCTCCCTGTAGGGCTCCCTGTAGGTCCCTACAGGACCCTGGGATCACAACCTGAGCCCAAGGCAGATGCTCAACCACTGAGCAACCCAGGTGCCCCATTGTAACAGATTTTTTAATTAAACTTTTTCTTTTGATATTGTAGATTCACATGCAGTTGTAAGAAATAATAGGAAGGGCATACCTAGATGGCTCAGTTAGCTGGGCATCTAACTCTTGATCAGATCTTTTTTTTTTTAAGATTTTATTTATTTATTCATGAGAATACACAGAGAGGAGAGAGAGAGAGGCAGAGACACAGGCAGAGGGAGAAGCAGGCTCCATGCAGGGAGCCCGATATGGGACTCGATCCCGGATCTCCAGGATCACACCCTGGGATGAAGGCGGCCTAAACCACTGAGCCACCCGGGCTGCCCAATATTATTAGCTCAGGTCTTGATCTCAGCTCAGGGCTGTGAGTTCAAGCCCCTCATTGGGCTCCACACTAGACATGGAGAAGAAAGAAAGAAAGAAAGAAAGAAAGAAAGAAAGAAAGAAAGAAAGAAAGAAAGAAAGAAAGAAAGAAAGAAAGAAGAAGAAAGAAAGAAAGAAAGAAAGAAAGAAAGAAAGAAAGAAAGAAAGAAAGAAGAAAGAAAGGAAGGAAGGAAGGAAGGAAGGAAGGAAGGAAGGAAGGAAGAAAGAAAGAAAGAAAGAAAGAAAGAAAGAAAGAAAGAAAGAAAGAAAGAGAAAGAAGAAAGAAAGAAAGAAAGAAAGAAAGAAAGAAAGAAGAAAGAAAGAAAGAAGAAAGAAGGAAAGAAAAGAAGAAAGAAAGAAAGAAAGAAAGAGAAGAAAGAAAGAAGAAAGAAGGAAAGAAAGAAAGAAGAGAAAGAAAGAAAGAGAAAAAAGAAAGAAAGAAAGAAAGAAAGAAAGAAAGAAAAAGAAAGAAAGAAAGAAAGAAAGAAAGAAAGAAAGGCGCCTGGGTGGCTCATGGTTGAGCATCTGCCTTCAGCTCAGGTCATGATCCTGGTGTCCTGGGGTCAAGTCCCACATCGGGCTCCCTGCATGGAGCCTGCTTCTCCCTCTGCCTATGTTTCTGCTTCTCTCTGTGTGTCTCTCATGAATAAATAAATAAAATCTTTAAAAAAAAAAAAAGAAAGAGAATAGGAAGAGATCTTGTGTACCCTTCCTCCAATTTCCCTCAATAGTAACATCTTTTAAAACTATAGTACAGGGGGATCCCTGGGTAGCACAGTGGTTTAGCACCTGCCTTTAGCCCAGGGCAGGATCCTGGAGACCCAGGATCAAGTCCCACGTCGGGCTTCCTGTGTGGAGCCTGCTTCTCTCTCTGCCTGTGTCTCTGCCTCTCTCTCTGTGTGTCTCTCATGAATAAATAAATAAAATATTTTAAAAAACAAAACCAAAACCAAAAACTATAGTACAATACCACAACCTGACTAATGATATTGATATAGTCAAGATACAGAACATTCCATTACCACAAGGGTATCTTTGTGTTGTCCTTTCATAGTCATGTCCACTTTCTGCCTCCTCTTTGCCTCCTGTCTCCCACCCCTGACTCCTGGCAACCATTAATCTACTTTCATTCTATGTTTTTTCATTTCAGTAAGGTTATGAATAAATGGGGACATAATTATGTAACCATTTACATTTTTACTCAGCATAATTCCTTGAAGATCATGCATGTTGTTGCATGCATCAATATTTTATTCCTTTTTCAAAAAGATTTATTTATTTTAGAGAGAGAGAATGCACACGAGAAAGCATGAGTGGGGCAAGGGACAAAGGAAGAAAATCTTTAAGCGGACTCCTACTGAAAGCCAACCCCCCTCACTTTATCTCCCCCCCTGCCCCCCACCATTGCAGGGCTCAATCTCACAATCCATAAGATCATGACCTAAGCCGAAACCAAGAGTCAGATGCTCAACCAATTGAACTACCCAGGCACCCCTTGTTATTCCTTTTTATTGCTGAACAGTATTCCATTGCATGGATATACAGTTTACCTCATCACCCTCTGAAATGCATTTGAGTTGTTTCCAATTTTTGGTTATTATAAAAAAGAAGTTGCTATGAAGAGTCATGTACAGGTTTTTGTGTGAACCTAGGTTGTCATTTCTCTGAGGTAAGTGCTCAAGAGTACAATTGCTGGGTTGTATGGTAATTGCATGTTTATAAACTGTCAAGCTGTTTTCCAGAGTGGCTGTACCATCTTTCATTCCTACCAGCAAAGTAAGAATGATTTGCATTCTCTACCTCCTTGTCAGCATTTGGTGTTGTCACAATTTTTAATTTAAGCCATTATGATAGGTACATAGTGATATCTGTTTTAATTTATATTTTTCTAATGGATAATGATGTTGAATGTCTTTTCATGTGCTTATAAGGATCTGTATATTCCTGTCATCAAAATGTCTGTTCATGTCTTTCCCGTTTCCTAATTTGATTGTATCTTTTTTTATATAGTTCTTTATAAATTCTAGAACTTGTCTTTGTTTTTCTTCTAAAACTTTTATAGTTTTACATTTAACATTTAGGTCTGTGATCTACCTTGAGTTGTTTTTTTGCATAAGGCATGAGACAGATTGAGGTTAACTTTTTGCCTATGAATGTCCAATTGCTCCACCACCATATGTTGACTTGCTTTTGTACTTTTGTCAAAAATGAGTTTGACATATTTGTGTGGGTCTCTCACTGGGTTCTCTATTCTCCATTGAGCTATGTATCTATCCCTCCCCTGTTACCACACTGGCTTGATTATTGTAACCTATATAGTAAGCCTTAAAATAAGGTAGAGTGATCACTCCCACTTTATTCTTTAAGATTAGATTAGCTAGGGACAGCTGGGTGGTTTAGTAGTTGAGCATCTGCCTTTAGCTCAGGTCATGATCCCAGAGTCTAGGGATGGAGTCCCACATTGGTCTCTCCACAGGGAGCCTGCTTCTCCCTCTGCCTATGTCTCTGCCTCTCTCTCTCTGTGTCTCTCATGAATAAATAAATAAAATATTAAAAAAATATATTTGTTTAGCTATACTAGGCTTCCTTAGCCTGTGGCTTCCATTTAAATTTTAGAATAAGCTGGTCTATGTCTACAAAATCTTTGCTAGTACTTTTTTTAAAATTTTTAATTTATTTATGATAGGCACACAGTGAGAGAGACAGGCAGAGACACAGGCAGAGGGAGAAGCAGGCTCCATGCACCAGGAGCCCGACGTGGGATTCGATCCCGGGTCTCCAGGATCGCGCCCTGGGCCAAAGGCAGGCGCCAAACCGCTGTGCCACCCAGGGATCCCTCTTTGCTAGTACTTTGATAGAAATTGCATTAAACCTACAGACCAATGTTGGAGGAATAGACATCTTTACTATGGGTCCTTTGTGGTTCCATATGAATTTTAGGGTTGTTTTTTCTATTTCTGTGAAAAAAGCCATTGGAAATTTGATATGGATTGCATCAAATTTGTAGTATGGACATTTTAACAATATTAATTCTTCCAATGCATACATTTGTTTATTTGTGTCTTCAATCTCTTTCATTAATGTTTTATAGATTCAATGTACAAGCATCTCGAATTTTGTCAATTTTTATCATGAAAGTGAGTTGAATGCTTTTTCTACATCTAGTGAGATGATCATATGATTTTTATCCTTCATTCTGTTAATCTTCATTCTGTTAATGGTATATCCCATTTATTGATTTGCATATGTTAAACCATCCTTAGGCATAAGTCCAACTTGATCATGGTATATGATCTTTTAATGTGCTTTTGAATTCAGTTTGCTAATTATTGTTGAGGATTTTTGTATGTATATTCATCTGGGATATTGACCTATAATTTTCTTTTCTTATAGTGTTCATGACTGGCTTTAGTATCAGGCTAGTGGTGGCCTATAAAATGAATTTGGAAGTTTTCCTTCCTTTTCAACTTTTTGGAATATTTCAAGAAAGATTGCTATTAATTCTTCTATAAATGATGCTTAGAATTCACCACTGAAACTATCTCAAAGGATGCCTGCATGGCTCAGTGGTTGAGTGTCTGCCTTCAGTTCAGGGCGTGATTCCAGGGTCCCAGGATCAAGTCCCACATCAGGCTCCCTGCATGGAGCCTGGTTCTCCCTCTGTCTATGTCTCTGTCTCTGCCTCTCTCTCTCTCTCTGTCTCTCATGAATAAATAAAATCTTAAAAAAAAAAGAAACTATCTCAAGTTGGGCTTCTCTGTGGTGGTGGGTTTTTGATTACTGTTTAAGTCTCCTTACTCGTTATTGGTCTGTTCAGATTTTCTATTTCTTCATGATTCAATCTTGGTAGTTTGTATGTTTCCAGGAATTTATCCATTTCTTCTAGGTTTTCCAATTTGTTGGCATATAAATGTTTGTAGTAATCTCTTATGACCCTTTGTATTTCTTGTAATGTCCTTCTTTCATTCATAATTTTATTTATTTGAGTTTTCACCCTATTTTTCTTAGTCTGGCTAAATTTTGTCCATTTTGTTTATCTTTATAAAAAAATCAACTCTTAGTTTCACTGATTTTTCTCTATTGTTTTTGTAGCCTCTGATTGATTGATTGATTGATTTATGTTTTAATCTTTATTATTTTCTTTCTTCTGCTAACTTTTAGCTATTGGATTAGGGCCCCACCCTATTCCAGTATGACATCATCTTAACTCACTTCTGCAAAGACCCTATGCAATATAATAATTTATAAGAGATATATATTTGATCATTCAGATGACCAAAATATATTTCTCAGATATATCTGTTCTTCATCCACAATTCCTGAAAATGCTTCAGAGCCATATAGGGGAAACAAGCGTCTTATTATTAATGAAGGTGATTTTTGGACCCTACCCAAGCAGGGGCCAGTTGCCAGGAGGACCAACTCTATGATTACAGGGTTAGAATTTTCAGTCCCATGCCCTGACCTCTGGGACAGGGAGGGAGGCTGGGGGTTGAATCAGCCAATAGCCAATAACTTAGTCAATCAACGACTATGCAGTGAAGCTTCCATAAAAAAACAAGAGGACAGCTTTTTGGTCTTTTTTAAAGACTTTTATGCTTCAATGTGCCATCAAGCCAGACCCCAAGCTCCATGAGGACAGAAGCTCCTTTGAGAACCTGCTCTGGGTATCTCTTCATCTGGCTATCTATTTGTGTTCTTTATTATATCCTTTAATAAAATGATAAATGTAAGTAAGTGTTTTCCTGAGTTCTGTAAACTATTCTAGCAAATTAATTGAACCTAAGGAGAAGGTCACTGGAATCTCCAATTGTTAGCCTGTTGTTCAGAAGCCCAAGTAACAGCCTGCAACTGATGTCTGAAATTGGGGATAGGGAGCAATCTTGTAGGATTGAACTCTTAACCTGTGGAATCTGATGCTTTCTGCAGGTATATAGTGTCAAAATCTAGTTGAATTCTTGGATAACCTGCTGGTATCTGAGAACCCTTGATATTTGGGTCCAGGAACCCTATTTCCAAATAAAGTCACATTCTGAGGTAGTAGGGGTTAGGACTTCAACATATCTTTTCTGGAGGGACACTGTTCAACCCATAACACCTACTTTTGTTGCTGTCTTTGAAGTGAGTTTTTTATGGATAGCATTTGCTGGATCATTTTTTTATTTACCAATCTCTTTTATTTTTTTAAATATTCATTTATTTATTTGAGAGAGAGAGCACACAAACAGGGTGAGAGGCAGAGGAAGAGGGAGAAGCAGACTCCCATGCTGAACAGGCAGCCCAATGTGGGACTCAATCGCAGGACCCTGGGATCAGGATCTGAGCCAAAGGCAGACGCTTAACTGACTGAGCCACCAAGGCACCCCCAATCCCGGTCTTTTAATTATTTTGTTTAGATCAGTTACATCTAAAGTAAGTATTGATACATTAAGATTTAAGTCTTCATTTTATTATTTGTTTTCTGTCTGTTTTTCCTGTATCTTATTTTGTTGTTTCTCTTTTGGGCCTTCCTGGAGGCTATCTGGACATTTTTCAGTATTCCATCTTAATTTGTTTATATTCTTTAGTATATTATTTTGCATAATTTTCTTAGTGGGTTTTCTAGGAATTACAAAATACATTTTTAACTTATCATAGTTTGGTGTCTACCTTTAGCACTCTGAGTTACATGTAGAAAACTTATTTCCATTTAGGTTCCTTTACTCTCTGCACTTCTTAAATATAACTGTCTGAATATTTCTCATACATATATTGAATCCTATGTCCTATTATGTTATAATTTTTGCTTCAACCTTCAAATATGATTAGAGAATCTCATGAAGATAGTCTATTATATTTTCTTGTTATTTTTTTTTACCTACTCCAATGTTCTTCTTTTCTTAATGAAGTTCTGATTCTTATGTTATCATTTCCTTTCTGTTTGGAAAAATGTCTTTTAGCCGTTCTTTAAGGGTGTACTTGCTAATGACAAATTTTCTTAGTGTTGTTTTACCAGAGAATATATTTCCCCTTCATTCCTGATATAGAATTCATAGTTGAAAGTTCTTTCCTTCCAGCACTTGAAAAATGTTGTTCCACATCATTTTGGTCTCCATGGTTTCAGATGACAGATCCTTTGCCATTCGAAGTAATATTTGCCTATAAGCACTGCATTATTTCTCTCTGGTTACTTTCAAGATTTTTCCTTTGCCTAATTTTCAAATTTTAATTATGACATGTGTCGGCATGGCTTTTAGGGGGATTCATCCTATATGGAGTTGACTCTGCTTCTTGAATCTATAGGTTTGTCTTCCACCAAATTTGGAGAATTTTCAGCCATTATTTTCTCAAGTTCTTTTTTTTAATCTTACCCTATTTCTCCTCCCTTTCTGGAATTCTAATAATACAAATGTTAGCTTTTTGGCTATTGAACCTAAGATCCTGTTCATTTTGTTTCATTCTATTTTCTCTCTATTATTCAGATTAGGTAAATTCTATTGATTTGTCCTTAAGTTCACTGATTCCATCCTTTGTCATCTCCACTCTACTATTAATCCCATCCAGCAAGTTTTTACTACAGTTATTGTGTTTTTCAATTCTATACCCTCCATTTGGCACTCTTTAATAGTTTCTTTTTTAAAAGACTTTATTTATGTATTCATGAGAGACACAAAGAGAGAGAGACATAGACAGAGGGAGAAGCAGACTCCCTGTGGGGAGCCTGATGCAAGACTCGATCCCAGGACCCTGGGATCATGCCCTGAGCCAAAGGTGGATGCTCAACCACTGAGCCACCCAGGCATCCCTCTTTTATAGTTTCTATTTCTTTACTGAGATATTGTACTTTCCATTTGCTTCAAGAGAATTCATAATTGATTCTTGAAGCATTTTTACAATAGCTATTTTTAAATCCTTGTCAGATAATTCCAACATCCAATTCATCTTGGTACTAAGGTTTATTAATTGTCCTTTGTCATTCATTTTGTGATTTTACTGGTTGTTGATATTATGAAGGATATTTTATTGTATAAAATATACTTTAGGGGATGCCTGGGTGGCTCAGCGGTTGAGGGTCTGCCTTTGGTTCAGGGCATGATCGCGGAGACCCGAGATCGAGTCCCACATCGGGCTCCCTGCATGGAGCCCGCTTCTCCCTCTGCCTGTGTCTCTGCCTCTCTGTGTGTGTCTCTCATGAATAAATAAATAAAATCTTTTAAAAAATATATATATATACTTTAGGAAATTATAAAACTCTGGATCCTATTTAACCTTTTTTTTTTTTTTTAAAGCGGGCAGTCCTCCGTTGACATGCAGCAGGAAAACGTGGTGGGTGTGTATGTTTAGCCTGCCACCAATTCCCGCTAGGTCCCACAGACACCACCCCAGCAAAGATGAAATGCTGACTTACAGATGGATGAAGTGAAAGTTCAACTCCATGCTTGTTCCTGCAGACATCTTCCCTGTGAAAGTAGAACGTTGAATCACACTTCCTCATTGTCTCCAAGCAGAGGTGTAAGCTCAGCTGTTTGCTGGGCCTTGTTGACACCAGGAAAGGGAAGGTGGGAAGTGAAGTACAACAAAAAACTTCCCACTACCTGTTCTGCCTCATCAAAGCTGGGAAGGAACTCACCACTGGGCTCTACTGATATGGCCCCAGCTGGGAAATCTAACACCTCCTGGTTCTAGGAATGGAAGATCAGCTGTGTGGTTAGTCCTGCTGACACGCTCCTCGCAGAGTAAATAGATCACTGCTCCCCACTTCTGCTGGGCAAGGGGCGGAAGATCAGCATCTTGCTCAGCTAGCTAATCGATACCATCCAACAAGGGAATCAGCATGTGCTCTCTACTCCCACCGGGTTGGAAAGTAAAGACGTTTCCTGAAAGGTTTTCCGTTGTTATACCACTCTTTTCCAAGTACCTTGGCTAGAGAGAATAGGCTTTCCTTGGTCTTATTTGTCTGAGCCTGCTGGCAGTTCTGGCTTGAAGGCTTTTGCCACACCCTAACTAGGATTCAGGGCAGGCAAGAAGGAAACCCAGGGAACTCACCTCTGTGTTGTTTCTTAAATCTGAGGTACCTAGGCAGCCTGCCATATCCTTTCCACCTTTCAGAGTTTTCCTATACTTGCTTGCGGTGTTATGTCCAAGGATTTTTAAAAATATTTTATTTATTTATTCTTGAGAGACACAGAGAGAGAGAGACAGAGACACAGGCAGAGGGAGAAGCAGGCTCCATGCAGGGAGCCCGACACAGGACTCAATCCCAGGTCTCCAGGATCACACCCTGGGCCGAAGGCAGCACTAAACCGCTGAGCCACCCGGGCTGCCCATGTCCAGGGATTTTTAGCTGTCAATATATTGGAATTGAACCTCAAATGTTTCTAGGTCTCTACCAATTTATATGGCCTGGAAAGGTCATGTTAATAGGCTCTCAGTCTGATTTCCTTGTTAATCGATTTTAGAGGGTATTCCTCAACAAAGAGCTTTAAATGTTTTCTTTTAATCAAAATATAATATGCATGCATAAAAGTATGCATCGTTAAATTTTCAAAGACTGAACATATTTATGTAATTAGCACCTAGATTAAGAAACACAACGTGGCCAGCATTCTCAAAGGCCTCCTTTCTTACACACTTCCAGTGACTACCTTCCCTAGGGTAACTATTAAACTGTCTCCTAATAGTGTAGACTAGTTTTCCCTATCCTCTATGCTGTCTGGATATTTTTGTTCAACACTATGTTCATGAGCTCCATCTGTTCCATTGTGAGTAGTTGTAATTTGTTCATTCTCATTGCTGTACAGTATTATATTTTGTAAAAACGCCACAGTTAATTAATCCATTCTACTCTTGATGGGCATTTGGGTATTGTATGAGTCAGGATTGTCCAGAGAAACAAACCCAATAGTGTGTGTGTGTGTGTGTGTAAAGAGATTTATTACAAGGAATTGGCTGACATGCTAATGGAGGCTGGCAAATTCCAAAATCTGCAGAGTAAATCAGCAAGCTGGAGACCAGGAAAGCCAACAGTGTAGTTCTAGTCCAAAGACTGGCAGCCTTAAGACCCAGGAAAAGCCAATGTTTCAGTTTGAATCTGAAAGCAGGAAAAAAACAATGTCCCAGTTTTAAGACTGTCATTCAGGAAGAATTCTTTCTTACTTGGAGGCAGGCCAGATTTTTTATTCTACTTAAGCCTTCAACTGATTGGATGAGGCCCACCCACATTAGGGAGAATAATTTGCTCTACTTAGTCTACTGATTTAAATGCCAATCTCACCTAAAAACATTCTCACAGAAACACCCAGAGCAATATTTGACCAGACATATCTAGGTACCATGTGACCCAGTCAAGGTGACACGTGAAATTAACATTACAGGTATTTTCTAATTTGGCCTTTTATGAGTATGCTGCTACGAACATTCTTGAATATGTCTTTAGGTGAATATACGTGTACATTTTTGTTTAGTATATATCTAGGAGTGAAATCACTGTGCCATAGTATGAGCATGTCTTCAACTTTAGTAAATAACCTAAGAGTTCTCCAAAATGGATATGTAAATCTACACATCCATCAGCAGCATATAAGAGTTCTGGTTGCTCCAAATACCATACCACTTGGCATTTTTTAATATTTTTCATTTTACTCATTCTGATGAGTATGTATACACATTGCATTATGCATCAATTTACATTTCCCTAATAAGGAAGTTGAGAAACTTTCAATGTCTATTGGCCCTTTTGTTATACTTTTTGAAGGATAAGGAACCCTTTTTGAAAAAGTGTTCAAGTACTTTGCCCATTTTTCTATTGTGTTGTCTGTCTCTTTCTTAGAAATGTATAGGAATTCCTTATATAATCTGAATGGGAGTCTTTTGTTAGATATATGTATAGTAAATATCCTCTTCCAGGCTGTGGTTTGCCTTTTACTCTCTTTTGATATACAAAACTTCTTAATTTTTATGTAGTTCATTTTATCATTTTTCTCCCCTTATGGTCAGTCCTTTTTTTGCCTTGCTTAACAGGTTTTAGGGCTCTTCTTTTAACATTTCCCTCTTTCCCAGAACAATGAGTGAGGAGGAGAGAGGTGGCAGAAAAGGAAGCAGTGGGAGGCTGGGTCAGGTGGTATTCAAGCTCATCCTTTCGTTATTCCCAAAGCTACAACCACCTCTAGCACTGGGAGCTTCATGCTAAATCAACCATAGCTTGTTCAGCTTTGCTCCCACCCATGGTGCTTTTTCCCTCCAATGGCAGTGCTGCTGTACCTTATGAATTCTATTAATCTCTATTATCCCCATTTCATGAGATATGTCTGTATACACCTAAAGCTCCAATTTTGTACAGAGCTCCAGAGTTCTTTTCCATTGAACTCCTGGGACATAGGCCAATCATGAAATGGCATATGTGCTTAGGTGTTATCGAGCATACCCTTGAAGTTAAAAAAAAAAAAAAACTTTATTCAGTCTAGGTCATTGAGGACTTTGGGTGTGCTGCCTAATTGCAAAAGCTACCATATATAAGTGTCAGCTCCAGGCCAACTGAGACACCCCACACACATACTGTTGTCATGCTGTTTTCAAATTATCTTTTTATTTTTTTAAAGATTTTATATATTTATTCATGAGCAACACAGAGAGAGAGAAGCAGAGACACAGGCAGAGGGAAAAGTAGGCTCCATGCAGGGAGCCCGATGTGGGACTCGATCCCGGGACCCCAGGATCACGTCTTGAGCCAAAGGTAGACGCTCAACCACTAAGCCATCCAGGCATCTTTCTTTTTATTATTTAAGTGAAAGCATAAGCAGCTCTCTTAAGCTAACACTTTGGATATGGTAGTTCTAGAAATGACAATTGAAGTATTGGTCTAATTAGAGAGTAAGATGGAAAAGCATTATGATGGCAATATTTCAGTAATTATGATTAAATATTAAGAGTTCCCAACTTGCCAGTGATCCTTAGCAAAGAACTAAAAGTTTGGAACAAGGTGGGAATGAAAGAACAAATTCATATAAAAGGGAAAGAGAAAGAGAGAAGAGCAAAAGAGAGTGTAGAAGAATAATACCAAACCTAAATTGTTTGGTATCTAAAAGATCATTTAAAAATATTTGGAAAAAAATAAAATAAAAAATAAATAAAAATAAAAATATTTGGAAATTGGAGTGTAAATTTCTCTAGAAGAAAAAAAGTTAGACAAAGTAATATAGTGTCTATAATAGCCTACAAAAGTTTACTTAATCCAGAATGTAGCAGCAATAGTAGCACGTCTTGCCCTTAGTTCTAAATTCCCCCAAGATGTCTGCATCCCAGTCCTTGAGCCTAAACTCATCTAAGCTCAACTGAGCTTGAGCTTCATGGAGACTTGAACCCAGAAAACTGTCATCTATGAAAGAGGAGGAGCTGCTTAATGCAGTTCCATGGCAGTAAGGGGCTATAAAGTCTTCTGTGACTAGGAGATGGGAAGAAAAGTGACTTGGAACTGAGGTGTCCCCAGATCTGCTATGAGTAGTGGGAGGGGTGCCATGGGTCCCTCAGCAATATGGGTGAGGGATGCATTAAACCAGCTGTCACTGCTTGGCCAGGCAGCTATGGTGGCAATGTGGGTGTCAGCAGCTACCTGCAGGCTGTTTGAAAAGTGTCACCTATTTGGCACTTCTCTGAAGTCTTGATCTAGTTTGAAAGGCCTGAGCATCTAAATTAAATCAGAGCTGACAGACACTGTAATGCCTCTAGTTTATTAATTCTATGGTGATTTAAAGCAAATTTACCAAAAGTCTTAATTAGATTCTTGAAATTCCAAAAGCACTAGGCAAAAACTCAGTCTTGGCAAAAACACATTAGTCCCACCCACACCCCCTTCTGCACACCCAGCTGCCAAATTGCTTAAATCTCTAAATAATTGGTTTCTAGATTAAATAAATTAGGCTCATTCATTTTGCACTTAAGTTTTAAGACTTAACTGCACATCCTTGCTCCCAAAGTTTGTCAGCAAAACCATAGTACAGTGTGTTTGGTGTTATGCACATGCACACACACACACAGTAAAATGAATTTTTTTAAATGGTATGTGAATGTCAGAAAGAGCCAAATCAATAAATACTAAAAAGTCTATCACAAAATCAAAGTTACGTTTACCACTCAGGAAAGAATAAAAGAGAAAGAGAATTATTTAGCCCACTGCATACAGACATGCTTGTGATCAATAGGACTACAGACAGTACATGCCGCAGTAATAAGATGTATCACTTATAAAGAATGCTGATATAAGATGAAAGAGAAGGTGAAAGAAAAATGTATGCCATTTAGCTTAGGAAGAATAGGTGGATGTCACAGTTATTCTTAAAGGAAAAAAAACAAATCCAGTGGCACATTTAGGAACTAGATTTCCTGGGTTCCTGCTATATCCAGAGTGAGGCTGCCTCTCCCTATCCTCTAGTCCAGTAGTTCTCTGAGTGCAGTCCCCAGATCAGCAGCAGCAGCAGCAGCAGCATCTGGGAACTTGCTAGAAATGCAAATTCTTTGGTCCTTCCCTAGCCGGTCTCTCAGGAAACTGTTGGAACAAACCCTTCAGATGATCCTGAGGCATGCTGGAATCTGAGAACCACTCATCTTGGAACTTTTAAATTGCACTTATGGGGCTTGAATTATATGACTTTTAAAATTGATAGTTTATAGATTGACCAGAAAAATGTACAGGGCATCTGAGGAGTAGTGGGATCACATAGGCCTAGGTTCTAATGTGACTCAACCAATCGGGCAAGTGACTGTTTCACAGTGCATTGGTTTCTTCATCTGTGAACTCAACTGTGCATGGTGGGATAGAGCCCGGTGAAAACATAGGCCTAGGTCTGATACTTCATTGAAATAGCCAGAAATCACTTATGAAGCAATCTTGGTTTGGGACGTTCTCTTTCTCATTCTTCCTCATGATCTTGAAAGGCAAAAATAATGTGGATCTGGAAAAGACCACATTAAATTGAAATCTGTCTATAGAGAAGCTAAGGAAAACACGTGTCACATTGAAACAGCTGTATGTTGCATCTAGAGTTGAATTCTCAGCTGTTTTATGAGAACTCACCTACTTTTTCAGTGATAAAGTCTTATTAAAGGAAAATACTATGGGAAATTTCATAGTTTTGTGTCATTATCAGAGACAAGCTTCTTTTGAGCAATTTCTTTAAAGATGAGTGTGTCATGGCTACTCAACAGGTAAAATTAGTCTCAACTTGCTATAGTAATCTTTCTGGATTATGCTTATTCTCAATCTTGTGAGTGAATGGCATGGAGACTCAGAAACCTTTGATGAACAAGGAGAAGAGAAGATCCTGGATGTGAAATAAACTCTGCATGCACTGAGTATGGGGAGTTTTCTACCATCTGGTTTGTGCCTGGGTATGGAATCTCCAAAATTTTCCCTTCAGAATGGTTTGTTGCCATAAGAAATCCCAAGTTCTATAAAGAAGAGGATTACCTGGCTGAAGGCAATTAGGAAGAGGGTTGTCACGGCCAAAATATCCCCCTGGGTATTTCTTCACCTTCTCAGTGGAATCATAAGCATCAAAATGTTAACAGATACTGGATATCACTACTCTCAAGCAGACTCAAAGAATAGCTTATACTAAGATTAAGTTTATGGCAACCAGAAGGCAGTCATTATACCTTCCTGTTAAAAATAAAAAATGTTGCCTAAAGGTGCACTTGGGTGGCTCAGTCAGTTAAGCATCTGCATTTGGCTCAGGTCAGGGATTCAGCCCTGAATCAGGCTCCCTGATCAACAGGGAGCCTGCTTCTCTCTCTCTCCTGCTCCCCCTGTTTATGCTCTCTCTGTCAAATAAATAAATAAAATCGTTTTTTAAAAGAAATGTTGTCGGGATCCCTGGGTGGCGCAGCGGTATAGCGCCTACCTTTGGCCCAGGGCGGGATCCTGGAGACCCGGGATCGAATCCCACATCGGGCTCCCGGTGCATGGAGCCTGCTTCTCCCTCTGCCTGTGTCTCTGCCTCTCTCTCTTTCTCTCTCTGTGTGACTATCATAAATAAACAAAAAAAATTAAAAAAAAAGAAATATTGCCTAAAGAGATATAAATCATTGCATGCTAAAGAAATTCCATTTTTTTCTTCAAAAGATAAAACTCTTTATGCTGGATGTTTCATAATAATAAATAAAATAGATCAGCTGTGGGTCCCTGAAAAAACTGTCTCTTATTTTAGAGTAAGTGTTTTTAACTCAGGTCCCACAAATGGGCATTAGGGGGGTCCCTA
Source organism: Canis lupus dingo (assembly GCF_003254725.2). NCBI lineage: Eukaryota > Metazoa > Chordata > Mammalia > Carnivora > Canidae > Canis > Canis lupus. The sequence continues at coordinate 39,883,822 of NC_064281.1, forward strand.
AACCTGATGCTGTATGTAGGATTTTGTGCATTTTTTATGAGATGAAGTCCATAGATCTCAAGATTTGTAAAAGATTCATAATATAAAATGGTTAAGAATCACCAAAAAAGTTATTTTCCATTGTTTCTTCATTATTCTTCATAATCCCTCTTGCTGTAAAAATATTCCATCTTAGGAAGGGCTTGGTGACTTGCCCAATCATTTGATGGACAAATTATGAACATGGAGCCTGGTCTTTCTAAGAAAAATGAAATAAGACTCACCAAGCTTTACTAGTTCTTTTTAAAATTTTTAAAAGATATTTATTTATTTATTCATGAGAGACACACAGAGAGAGGCAAGAGACACAGGCAGAGGGAGAAGCAGGCTCCCCGCGGGGAGCCCAGTGTGGGACCCGATCCCAGATCTTCAGGATCTCACCCTGGGCTGAAGGCGGTGCTAAACTGCTGAGCCACCCAGGCTGCCCACTAGTTCTTTTGTAAAAAAAATTATTTTCACTTATATAAACAATATAGGTAAATAATATAAGTTGCAAAAAGGATTAGAGTGAAAAACAAGCCTTCCTCTCTAAAGCTTCCCCCAGACACCTAAGTCAGAGTTTCTTGTGTACTCTTCTGCTATTCTATGCATATGCAGGCAAATAAATATGTGTACACATTTTCACAGAAATGGCAGCTTAATTTACTTAATGAATTTACTTTCTTTTTAAAAGTATATCTTCGAAAAGGTGCTTGACATCACTAATCATCAGGGAAATGCAAATCAAAACCACAATGACATCATCTCACACTTGTTAGAATGGCTATCATCAAAAGGACAAGAGGTAACAAGTTGGTAAGGGTATGGAGAAAAAAGAATCCTTGTGCACTATTTGTAGGAATGCAAATTGGTGTAGCTGCTATGGAAAACAGTATGAGGGCTCCTCAAAAAATTAAAAATAGAACTATCATATGATTCAGCAATTCTACTTCTGGGTATATATCTGAAGGAATTGAAATCAGGATCTTAAAGAAATATCTGCACTCTCATGTTCACTGTGGCATTATTCACAATAGCCAAGATATGTAAACAACCTAAGTGTCCATCAACAGACCAACAGATAAAGAATATGTGAGATATATATATATATGTATATATATATAATTGAGCCATGAGAAAGAAGGAAACCCTGTCATTTGCAACAACGTGGATGAAATTTGAGGGTGTTGTGCTAAGTGAAATAAAAACAGAGAAGGGCAATAAATGCTGTATGATATCACTTATATGTGGAATTTACAAAAGCTGGACTCAGAGAAACAAAGACTAGAGTGGTAGTTACCAGGGGCAGGTGTGGGAGAAATGGGGAAATATTGGTCAAGAGGTACAAATTTCCAGAGGCACCTGGGTGGCTCAGTCAGTTGAGTGTCTGACTCTTGATTTCATGATCAAGGGTCATGAGATAGAGCCCCATGTCAGGCTCCATGCTGGGCATGGAGCCTGCTTAAGATTCATTCTTTCTCTCTCTCTCTCTCTCTTCCTCTCTCTAAACAAAAAACAAAAACAAAAACAAAAGGTACAAATTTCCAGTTATAGGATTGACAAGTTCTGGGGATCTGATGTATAGCATAGTGACTATAGCTAATAATAATGTATTATATACTTGAAAGTTGCTAAGAGAGTAGATCTTAAATGTTTTTACCACAAAAAGGGAATGGTAATTATGTGACAGAATGGAGGTGTTAGCTAATTCTATGGTGGTGATCATATTTTAATATATAAATGTATCAAATTAAACATGTTGTAGGCCTTAAATGTATACAATGTTATATGTCAATCCTATCTCAGGAAAGATGAAAGGGAGGGAGTATATCTTAGAAATCCTTCCATATCCATATGTATATGAATCTTCTTTCTTTTTTATTTTTATTTTTTTAATTTTTATTTATTTATGATAGTCACACAGAGAGAGAAAGAGAGAGAGGCAGAGACATAGGCAGAAGGAGAAGCAGGCTCCATGCACCGGGAGCCTGACGTGGGATTCGATCCCGGGTCTCCAGGATCGCGCCCTGGGCCAAAGGCAGGCGCTAAACCGCTGCGCCACCCAGGGATCCCTTCTTTCTTTTTTAATGGTGGCATAACATTCTATTATATGATTATATCCTACTTTCTTTGACCAATTCTCTATTGATGGATATTTTCATTATTTCCAATATTTTGCTAATACAAATAAAGCACCAATGAATATCTTTGAATATGTATCATTTTGCCTGTTTGGTGTGCAGGTCAGATAAAGTTTGGAAGATAATTGTTGGTTATGTGTTGGGTGCTTTTGTTACATATTCTCAAATTTCCATTCATAGAGATTTTCCTAGTTACCTCCTGCTAGCAATGTATAAGAGAGAATATGAGTTTCCCTGCTGTCATCATCAATAATGTTGTTGAGCTCTGACAAATTGATGGGTTGGAAATGATATTTTAGTTTTAATTTATAGCTCTCTTATTATTATCTAATTTTTAATTCACAGTCTGAGCATACATCAGAGTTCCACATAGAACTTAGTACTGAAGCCATAGCAAAGCCCACTTTGGCATTCTGTTATGAGCAGAAGCATTCGGAGACAAGGCAACATAGGCAAGAGAATACGTATTATTTTCAACTATACTCCACCAATGCCTCATCAATAGTATCATCAACACAGGTGAAGGGCTACATCACTACTGTTAAGAAGGTATTTAAAGAGATAGCTAATTTAATCGATGCCTCACTCAAGAGTGGTGTTTATGAGAGAAAATGGATAAAGATGCACAGATTCTGTTCTATTTGGTATATCATCATCTAGTTCCTTTTGTGCTCTCCTACATGCTAGTGGTACCACCACTACCAACAACAAAACAAAAAACCTGTGTTAAAGTATGAGCCATTTTAAGTAGATGTTAGAAGTTTAAGTGTAGGGACGCCTGGGTGGCTCAGCGGTGGAGCGTTTGCATTTGGCTCGGGGTGTGATCCTAGAGTCCCAGGATTGAGTCCCCCATCAGGCTCCCTACAGAGCCTGCTTCTCCCTCTGTCTGTGTCTCTGCCTCTCTCTCTGTGTCTGTCATGAATAAATAAATAAATCTTTAAAAAGAAAAAAAAGAACTTTAAGTGTAGCTTCACAATTAAAAAGAAAATCCTTGTTTCTTTCTCTATTTTCTTCTTTTCTGGAATAGTATTAAAAATATTATTAAGTCCAGGGGCACCTGGGTGGCTCAGTCAGTTAAGTGTCTGAATCTTGATTTCGACTCAGGGTTGTGAGATCAAGCTCCACATCTGGCTCCATGCTCAGTGGGGTATCTGTTTGAGATTTTCTCTCTGCCCCTCCTCCCCATGTGGTCTTTCTCTCTCTCTCAATCTCTCTCTAATATAAATAAATAAATCTTTTAATAAAGATATTATTAAGTCCATTAATACAACACATGGATATTTTTGTACTAATTTAACAGGCTTTATAAAGGAGATTCTTTTGCAAGTAGCCTATAGGTGGGCAATATTTTTACTTATATGATAAATATGGTACAGCCATAAATGAATTCAAATCTGAAAAAACACATTTGAAATGATACTTGTATGTTCACTATATTTGTTAAATTTATTTATTTATTTATTTATTTTTAAAGATTTTATCCCCGGGACCCCGGGATCATTCCCTGAGCCAAAGGCAAACGCTCAACCACTGAGCCACCCAGGCATCCTAATATTTGTTAAATTTAGACCAATATCTGGAGAGGTTAAAAATGAATACTAATAATTATTATACCTAATTTATTTTTATAAGACACCAATTAAGAAGAAATGAGGTAATTAGAAGAATCTTCACTTGAAATAAATATAATAATCCCAAACAATCCTTTAAGCCACAGAGGACCTGGGGTTCCCTTTATTATTAGCTAATGTTGATCTCTCTGTATAGCCATTAATTATTGGGAAAATTTGTTAATATTTAAAGTCTATCAGAAAAAGAAAACTGTAGGGCAGCCCGGGTGGCTCAGCGGTTTAGCGCCTGCCTTCAGCTCAGGGCATGATCTCTCTGTCTCAAATAAATAAATAAATAAATATTTAAAAAATAAAAGAAAAAGAAAACTGTAGGATGGGAAAAAATCTCAGTATGTTTACTCTACGACTAAGATATGTATGTATGTGCATCTCTCTCTCCCTTTCTCCCCCCACCCCCTGCACACAAATATAGCTGGTTATAATCATGTCCTTTTAATAGGACTGACATTTTTATTTCCTGAAAATAGTCTTTCAATAGTTTAGATGTAAGAAATGTAGTACATTGCCATTATAGGTGACATTTACTCTAGCATACAGATTAGACTCTGGGTATTCAAAATTTGCTCTGATTAATCTAGAACTCTGTTACATTCAACTAAATAATTTCTTGAATGTTTTGAGGCCCTATCACTATACATTCATGTTTTTCTCTAATAGTACTTTATAGAGAGAGTGTACAGTTACATTCTTCATGAAAGCTACTTATTTGTCATTTCAGTGATATGTTTCCAGGGATAAAATTCAGCTAAGAATATCAACGTATGAAGTTAGTCAGAAGATGAAAAAGCTAACCATGCCTTCTGAGGAACCCACTTAAAATGATTCAGTGGTGCTTTTTAATATTCTAAGGCTAAGAGAAGTTTTAAGTTGTAACCATGTTTTGGAACTTCCAATGTATTAAGTAGCAGATTGGAGAATCATTGAAAATGAGAATAATATATATTTTTAATGATACTAGATCCATTTATGACACCCATTTCCTATCACCCTTAGAAAATAACTCTAAATGTTATTGTAAAAATGAAAACATGATGCATCTGAGCAGTTTATTAGATTAATTTGGAATCTATAGACCCTGACTTTCATGTTTGGCATATAAAATGTGTTCAAATTAATTAATACACATTATGATCTCACAATATGCAACCCCCCCAAAGAAAGGCCAAACGAACAAACAAAAATACAAAAACCGGTTTGTTTCCCTTAAAAAGCTTATAATTTAGTTTGGAAAGGCCCCAAGGAAACAAGAATCAGTTCATTGAAATAGTAATTAGGAAGCATTGAAAGAGGGATCCCTGGGTGGCTCAGTAGTTTAGTGCCTGCCTTCAGCCCAGGGCACGCTCCTGGAGACCCGGGATCGAGATCCTGGAGACCCGGGATGGAGTCCCACGTCAGGCTCCCTGCATGGAGCCTGCTTCTCCCTCTGCCTGTGTCTCTGCCTCTCTCTCTCTCTGTCTCTCATGAATAAATAAATAAAAATTTTAAAAAAGGTTAAAAGGAAACACTGAAAGAAAGTAAGTGACCATCATGGTAGAAGCATCAAAAATCTTAGGCCAAAAATTACTAAAAATTGCATTTATTTGTAAGACCTTCCACACCTAGTGAAAATCTTGCAAGATGAGAAGCTTTCACAGGTGCACTGGAACTAGCTAATACCAGCGACAAAAGGCAATTTTTACATTTTCAGGAATTTTTTGAGAGGGTTGTGAAAGACATTTGCAAATTTAAGTTATATAAACTTACAGTTATGTACAAAGGAAATAAATACTTGAAACTCATCACTTCCTTTTCTTCTAAACTAAATGTTTTATTATCTACTTTCTGAAGTTAACAACCATTGTGTCTGCAGGATAGAAACATAACATAACATAATGGTGGCTACCAGTTTAAAATCAGCCATGGAGGGACGCTTGGGTGGCTCAGTGGTTGGGCATCTGCCTTCTGCTTGGGTTGTGAACCCCGGATCCTGGGATTGAGTTCTGCATCGGGCTCCCTGCATGGAGCCTGCTTCTCCCTCTGCCTATGTCTCTGCCTGTCTCTGTGTGTCTCTCATGAATAAATAACTAAAATCTTTAAAAAATATATATCATGGAAATAGGCAAATGCTGCAAATCACTGCTTTTTGCTTTGGAGAACCAATGGTTAAACATTTATCAATACACCATTGCTCCTCTAGCACATGGGGTTGGAATTCTAGATCTGAGGAACATTGGAAAATTAGATACAAAATATCTCATCAAGCAGGTGAGAAGGGTGTGTCTGAAAGTGCTTTGCAAAAAAAAATAAATAGAATTTCTAAAAAATTGGGGGAAGAAAGGTAGTACTCCAGATGAGTTAGTTAAGCCTCGTGATGACTTCGTATCCCAGTGATCAGGAACTCCATCTCTATCAGGAGATGTCAGGAGGTTTTTGAAAGGTGAACATGACTGGCTTTTCTCCAGAAGCCCTGGGGTCTGTACTGAGATTCTCTGATGGAAGGTTAATAATAAACTCCTCACAATCTTTCCAACTAGTACTTCTATGATACCTCTAGTACCATAAGGTTTCTAGGTCGTATGGTTTGAACAACAGGACTGTTTGCATCATAGCCTGGACCTGCTGTAGAGCTTTTTTTTCCTGCTCTATGCCCTACATAATGCTGGTGGACTTTAGAGTTACCCAATATATGGGTCATAGCGTGTGAGCACTTTTCTAGGTACCTCCAGAGTCCAAAGAGACTCATGAGGTGATGTGCTCCTTTGTGGTAAGAACAGAAAAATGCAAAAAATATTTATTGTTGAGGGAATGTACTGGCACACCCTAGACCACTGAAGTCCTAAAAATGTTGTTAATTTTGTGGAGGTCCTGAATTTTTATAGGGCTTATCTCTCACTTTCTGGAGTGTGTGTGTCTTAACATTGGAAATGTTGCAGGCGTGTCTTTTCCTTAGCCAGTTAGATTAGCATGATATTATCAATAGAGTGGACCATTATGATGCTCTGCAGGATGTGTAGCTGATCTAGTTCTCTTTGGACTATTTTGTGAAAGAGCACAGGAGAATTAACATATCCCTGGGGCAAGACTGTAAATGTATTCTGTGGTATGGTCCCAGGAAATAAAAGCTATTTCTGATCAGAATAAAAAAGAATGCAATCTCCAGATCAGCAGCCACATAGCATGCACCTGAGATCCCGTTCAGTCGATCTAGCACAGACATTATCCCTGGCACAAGCAGCTGAAATTGGGGTTACTGCTTGGTTTGCAACAGCCCACTTTTGTCTTCCTGGGTTTGTCCAGGTTTTACAAGGACCACACTGGTTACCCAAATTAAGATAGGATGAAGAGTATCACCCTTGTATTCTTTGGGATGGCATTAATTTCTGCCATTTCCCCTAAGATTGAATATTGGTTTTTGTTTACTATCTCTGTTGGGCAGGAGGGCAATTTTAGAGACTTCCACATGGCCTTTGCCACCATCATAGCTCTCATCTTGGTGCTTGTGCCAACTACTAAGGGTGTCCACTTCAATTATACATTTTGAGGCCAAGGAAATGGCTACTGGGTGGGTCTGCAGACCCAGCGAGACCATTCTGATCCAGACCCGAACCATGACTCCGTGTATTATCTGGCTCTCATTTCTTCCCACTCTCATAGAGGGTTCATAATAATGCTTCAGCATTCAGATATCAATGTCAACTTGGATTCTGTGCCCAACAGTTCTATTTTATTTTATTTTATTTTATTTTATTTTATTTTATTTTTTCGAGAGAGAGACAGACACAGGCAGAGAGAGGAGCAGGCTCCATACCGGGAGCCTGACGTGGGACTCGATCCCGGGTCTCCAGGATCACGCCCTGGGCCAAAGGCGGCGCTAAACCGCTGAGCCACCCAGGCTGCCCCCCAACAGTTCTCAAAATGTTTGGATGCTACCCCTTCTTCAGTGTAAGTAGCTGTGGGTCCCTCTTGGAACAGACTGGGATAGTCATTACTGGTGTACTTACCATAGTGTTGCAGGGTCCTTCCTTCTAGTGATTTGCCTTTCTTTCAGTCAGTAGGTTCAAGTTCCAAAAACTGACTTAAATCCAGGAACAGGGCAAGAAACAGGGACTTTATTGGCATAACTGTGCTCAGCCACCCTATCATCTGTCCTTGATCTCACTTGAGTTTCTGAATTGAGTAGCTGCCTTCTATTTTTTCCCATAGTAAATGCCATGTTCTGTTAAATGTCTCCATTACTGTTTGAAGGTCAGGGTCACCCTGCTTTTGAACTTGTTGCTCATTACTATAATTATATCAACCTGGCTACTGATGGTTAGAGCCCTGCCACCTGGATTCTAATGTATCAGGGTATTGTATTTCTGGTCATTGTGATGATAAATGGTGTGTCCTCTTAGTCCTCTCGATAAATACAGGCCTCCAGTGGGTTTTCTGGGCTTATATAGTATATCCACTCTAGCATTCCCACTTCTATCACATATCTTCCACTACCTGCCATTGTAATTCTGGCACCTGTACCTAGCTTAGGAGAATCGCTGCATTGTCCAAGTGTGGAAAAAGAACCATCCTTGAAGTCCTTGCCAACGAGTCAAATCCTGTTTCCTGGAAGAATGCTTCCAAATCACTAAACTCTCCCTTATGCAACTTATCCTATTTAGTCAAGAGCCCTCAGAATCCAGTCTCACACATATCCCGCCAACTCAGGCTAGCACATATTGGCTGGGATCTGCTTCTCCTTTGAGGTAGAGCTCCTTTCCTACTGTAGTGGGAAGAAAATTTTTCTTTCTTCCCTTCTTGGTTTTTCGGCTGGTCTAATAATTAAATTAATTGATGTACAATAGAATTATCAAGAGAAAAACTCTTAGAATACCGGATGCCTGAGTGGCTCAGTCAGTCGAGCACTTGATCCCAGAGTCCTGGGATCAAGCCCCACATTGGGCTCCCTGCTCCACAGGGAGTTCGCTTCTCCCTCACCTTCTGCCCCTCCCCCACTCGTGCCCTTGCACTCTTTCTCTCAAATAAATAAAATCTTAAAAAGAAAAGAAAGAAACATTGTCTTCTTCCTGTACACAAGGAAAACTGAGTATTCCCCAAATAGCTGAAGCTAACCACCTTAAATACCATCTTCAGCTAAAGGCAGAAGATATTGGGGGTAGGGAGTCAGTTATGGGAGATTGTAGGGCAAAGCACAGTAAACACAAGTATGGTTGTTATGAAGATTTAGGTTATCAGTCTTCTCCATAGATAAAAGTTTCTAGAGATTTAGAGTCATCCCTCCAGGACACCACCACCACCACCATGACCTTCATGGTAAGGCCAAAAAGACACCTTTACAAATGGAGATCTTCCTTATACATGTAAATGTCTCTTACAAAAGGATAACTTCTACAGGTTTTGAAGCTCTTTGGGCTTCTCTTTTGTCTACAGTTTCTAAAAACAAAACAAAACACCTTAGAAAATCAGTATACCAGAGGCATATCTTGGGATGGCAAAATATGCTCCCTTTCACTACTTTATTATCAGGCTAACATTTCCTTGGCCAAGTCATGATGTGTTTCAATCGTAGCTATTGGCCTAGTGACCAGAAGGGGGTTGAGCACAGATCCTGAAGGGGGAAGGAGATGGGTGGTCATATGTAGCCTTAATGTTGCAGAAGCCTCTGCATCATCTTCAAGCAAGTAGGGAGGATTAGTTTTTTAGAGGGAGGAGAGGCTGGAACATTGAGGGGAATCTATCTGGGGATTTAAGACATTGAGCATATTAATCTGGTTGTCTTCATCCTTTGTCAGAGTCCTATTCTCTTCCAACAAACGTAGATTTAGCATAACATCTTATATTTAAAATTTATTGGGATCCCTGGGTGGCGCAGTGGTTTGGCGCCTGCCTTTGGCCCAGGGCGCGATCCTGGAGACCTGGGATCGAATCCCACGTTGGGCTCCCGGTGCATGGAGCCTGCTTCTCCCTCTGCCTGTGTCTCTGCTTCTCCCTCTCTCTCTGTGTGACTATCATAAATAAATAAAAATTAAAAAAATAAAAATAAATAAAATTTATCTTCTGGGGATCCCTGGGTGGCTAAGTGGTTTAGCACCACCTTCAGCCCAGGGTATGATCCTGGAGTCCCGATATCGAGTCCCACATCGGGCTCCCTGCATGGAGCTTGCTTCTTCCTCTGCCTGTGTCTTTGCTTCTCTCTCTGTCCCTGTGTCTATCATGAATAAATAAATAAAATCTTTTAAAAAAATAAAAATATTTTAAATAAATAAATAAATAAATAGAATTTATCTTCTGGGGTGTCTGGGTGGCTCAGTTGGTTAAGCATCTACCTTCACCTCAGGTCATGATTCAGGGTCCTGAGATTGAGCCCCGCATTGGGCTCTCTGCTCAGAAAGGAGTCTGCTTCTCCCTCTCCTTCAGCCTGCCCTTCCTGCTGCTTGTGCTCATTCTCTCTCTCCCTCAAATAAATAAATAAAATATTTTTTTTTAAAAAAACTATCTTCTTTGGAATTCTGATATTCTTAAAATTAAGTCCCAGGCCTGTTCGTCAGTTTCTACCCAATTCTGTCCTTATGAAAGAAGACTTCACACCTACCTCCATTTTGGCCTCAGTCTGTACTTTCTAAATGACTTAGTTCTTTCTAGTTTATCTCTTAAACTAGAGATAGGCCAAAGACCCTGTGGCAAAGCATCCCATGATGGAACCTGAATCTACCCCCTCAAGCAACAGGATCTGCCCCAAACCAAGAAGACCTCGTGTGATTGACCTCAAGACTATGATCAACCCGACCTTTACCACCCACCTGCAATGCCCACCTATGGTGTCTAAATGGGCTGTCTCTCAATTCAATAAGGGTCCCCAAATGTGAGGTGACAATCAGGTGGAAGCCAGTGGCACTGAGTAAAAAGATTCACCTGAGACAGAACAAAGGAGAAGGGAGGCCATTGACTACACCACAAGGGAGCTGTGGGCAGGACAGCAGAGAGACTATCTACAATGAGTCAGTGGGTAGGGGCTGTTCTTAAAGGGAGAAGATGAGGAGGTATGGCGACACATGGAATCTTCCCCTTTTTGGTAACTGTGACTGGTTATAAGTAGTCCATTGGTCAGTTAGGGCCTATGGATATCTTGATGGGGGTCGCCTGATGGGCCTGTGTGTATTCAGCCAGGGGGCCACTGTGGGCCCTTTCTATATTCCATCACTCAAGCCTGGTTGCCTAAAAGTGGCCTCCACACCATCAACATTTGCCCCACATTTTCCCTATATAAACCTAGAAGTATCTTCAGCACTTTGAAGACAGATGCTAGTCCGCTGTTTTCCTGATGTTGGCCTCACAGAAATAAATTCTTTTGTTTCACCATCCACTCTGCCTTTGGATTTTGTCAGGGGTGAGTGCTGAATCTGGTCTGTTTGGAACTCCTGGAGCCAGGTGTTCTTGCATCCCCGTGCCCTGGGAACACTTAGAGTTATTTTTTCCCCTCATATTTTTTAAATGTGTGAATCATAGCCTCAGCTAGTACATTCATTTCCACCAGTATACCTTCCCATTTTCACCATTTCCCATGGTGAAAGTTTTAACAACAGTACTGCTACCTTGTATCAAAGGCTCCCTATGTTCCACCTATCACCAGTGATGAAATGCTCACTGCTTGCTGAGTGGCAGGTGATCTAGTTCCTAAATGTCTCAGATCTGGCACCAACTATTGTAGATCAGGTACCCCAGGAAGCAGAGTCCCAGACAGAGTTTGCAGTGCAATAAGATTGGTAGAAAGGGGTCAGGGGTCAATACCCATAGAAGAGGTAGAGGAAAAAAGATTGGGAGGAAGGAGAATTTAAGCTGTGTGTGGGTTTTATTTTTTAATATTTTATTTATCTATTTGACAGAGAGAGAGAGAGAGAGAGAGAGAGACCACAAGCAGGAGGAGGGGCAGACAGAGGGAGAAGCATTGAGGCCAATGCTGGCCTCAATTTCAGGACCCTGGGATCATGACCTGAGACCAAGTCAGATGCTTAACTAACTAGGCCACCCAGGCGCCCCTTAGCTGTGTTTTAAAGTTAGTAGAAGTCTCAGCTGACTTGACAGCTCTAAAGATAATTCTTTCAAGTTATCTATGGGTTGAAGTTAGATGATAAAAAACCTTTATACTCCTTCTGAAATAAGTCATTAGGTGTAGGGGGAGGGGGCGTGATCTTGGTTAGGGTAGCTCCTGCATCTGAGGCAATCATTGAAGACAGCCAAGAGCTGAGGGCTGTCAGCAATACTCCCAGAGACTAGCCATAAGTGGTGGGGAAATTTTTTTTTTTCCTGAAGGAGGATCTAAGAGGCACATCACAGCATCCATCAAGTAGAATAGCAAAATATCTTTGATAGTTTCTAGATTTCCAGCTTCCAAAGAGTGCAGAACTGCCTCGAGATGGATGTGGTAAACAAAAGCAAATGTTGTTTAATGATCTATTAGGTTGAAGCATATGACATTGACATTTCTGCCGGCTAAATGAATATTAGCAATTTCATACTGTCCAACTTAATAGAATAAAAGGGAAAGGAACTTGCACTGGGCATGTGCTCATATTTGAATGTTTGTCCATTCTAAAATTACCTTTCAAATAACTTCACCTCCCACACAGCCCTACATCCCACCCCCATCTTCCCTGTTTTGGATACTCATTAAAAACCCTGTTACTAAAGCATCTGATGTTACCTACAGCCATTAGTAAAATAAAGCCTCATGAATGCAATGAGAACTTATCTAGTTCTATTCACTATATCCATTCCACCTCTGAGTCTTGAATCTTGTTCCTCTCCTCACTTGGAATGCTTCTCTCTCCATTGCCCCATGCCTTAACTAAACAGCACCCTTCCCCAAACCTACCTCCTCCTTATAGCCTCTTGATAACACCACATTCATCATAGCTTCCCTGAGTTGCTTTAGCGCTTAAGGCAAGTTCACCACAATCTAGGATTTTATCATGGTGCAATATGTCTTTTGGAAGGACTCTGAGTCATATGTGATGTGGAAATGTTGGGGTTCAGAGCAAGTGGTCAAGAAAGAATTATTGAGACCTCTTCAGTTCAAAAAGGTGGTTTTATTAAAGCGTGAGGATAGGACCAGTGGGCAAAAAGATTGGGACAGTGGGATTGTGAGGAGTAACTGATTACATATTTTCACGTTGAGAGGGAATTAGGGGTAGCAAAAGTCTCTAAGGAATTTAGAAGCAAGATTTCCAAGACACCGAAGGGCTAGCTATTGTTGGGAAAAGGTCATTTGCTACTGTCTAGTAAAACCTTAGTGGTGAGACCCTTCATATGTATATCAGTGGGCCTTATGCTTGGAGGATGATTGCTAACATATATCTTGGGGGCAGAGATAAAGGAAGTTTCCAAAGGAATGTTTATATGTTAAAGGAGACTTATAGGATCCTAGAGGTTGGGATGATGTTAAGGTAAGATTGCCTTTTGCTCTTAGCAAAGTATTAACATTGAGGCAGTTGATTTCCTAAAGGAAAGTCACTCTGCCGGTCTCAAGGACTTGTCAGTGGGCTGTAAGGTGTAAGGAAATTTAATATTTTCTTTTGCCTTTGTTTCCCACAATGATGTGGACCACCTTTATTTTGCCAGATAGATGTGAGTTCCTCGGAGGCAGAAGTTTTAACATTTAAGTCCTGTTTTGCTCACATCCTTAGCATCAAAATGGAACTTCATTATTGACAATCAAGTGGACTTTAAAGACCTTTGAATATGTATATTTCCTACTTAACCTATTTTGACTATCCTTTCAAAGCTACATATACATAAATAAACTAAATCATTCGTAAGGACTCAAAAAGCTGAGGAATAGTTAGGAGCCTGTCAAAGTATTCTTGGAAGGTGTGAAAAAGGTGAGGTGAGAAGAAAAACTGTAAATACTCAGAAAGCAGAGGCTATGAATTTGGCTTTCTGATTCTCTCTCCCAAAGAACTGTGTGCTTCCCTTAACACTTCTCAACATTTCTAATTACAATTGGCCTTTAAACAACATGGATTTCAACTGTGCAGGTCCACTTATATGCGGATCTTTTGTATAAAACAATACATTACAGTAAGTGACTTTTCTTTTCCTTATGATTTTCTTAATAACATTTTCTTTTTCCAGCTTACTTTATGGTAAGATACAGTATATTATACTAACATTGTCAAGGAGGAAGTCCTTCCTCTGCCCTGTGGTCCTTCTAGCTGGACTCTCAATCAAAATGACATATGACAGATAAACAGAAAAAAAATCCAATTTAATAAATGTACATATGGGGAATCCACACAGACATAAAATTCCAAAGACAATGAGGCAACATGAAGCTTATATGAACTAAAGAGAAGAGTAGGGATCAGGGAGGAAGGCCATTAGCAAGAAGGTGAAAGGAGATGTTCGGAAAAACAAGGTTGCCCTATGATGCCGATGAGTTCCTTAGGTAAAGGGAAGTCTCTGTTAATAGCTCTCTTCCTTTCCCATGCAAATTTAGGCAGTTGAGGGGCCGGGAGAGAGCTTTTTCTGTGTCTGTGGGATTTTGATTACTTTTAACTCAAAATAATCTTTTTTTTTTTTAAAGATTTTGTTTATATATTCATGAGACACACAGAGAGAGAGGCAGAGACACAGGCAGAGGGAGAAGCAGGCTCCATCCAGGGAGCCCAATGCGGGACCAATCCCTGATCCCGGGATCAGGCCCTGAGCCAAAGGCAGGCGCTCAACTGCTGAGCCACCCAGGCGTCCCTCAAAATAATCTTTATGCTAAGTGGCCCATCTTGGGGCAGCCTGCTCTGGGCCCCTACAATAAACAAAACATGCATTAATCAACTGTAAGGCTTCTAGTCAAAAGTAGACTATTAGTTGAGTTTTTAGAGAGTCAAGAATTATACGTGGATTTTTAACTCCATGTTAGGAGTTAGGATTGCTCCTAACCTCTGCATTGTTCAAGGATCAACTGAATCTGTTTATATCATTATTTAATTTGTTTCTGTCCCACTCCAACTAATTTATAAATTCCATGAGGGTAGAGACCATATTTGTTCTACTCACCATCACATTTCCAGTGCCTAAGACAGAATAGACGCTCAACAAATATTTATTGAGATAAGTATTAAAAGCAGTAGTTTACTTTCTTTTAAAGATTTTATTTATTTATGAGAGACGCACACAGAGAGAGGCAGAGACATAGGCAGAGGGAGAAGCAGACTCCATGCAGGGAGCCCAACACGGGACTCGATCCTGGGACTTCAGGATCAGGCCCCGAGCCAAAGGCAGTACTAAACCTTTGAGCCACCTGGGCTGCCCTAAAAGCAGTAGTTTAATGACTACCATTTGGAAATGCCTTCAGCTCCAGGGGCTTCTAACCACCAACTCCTGCCCCCGGTCAATGCTCTAAGATGGTTTCTTTCACCGTATCATATTTTCTTATTTGGGAATACCCCTGATATACAAACATTGTCAACCTTTAATCCCTACTACAAGAACTCAGCCCTCCCTCTTCTGGGGGAAATGTTTAGCATAGATTTGTTTTCATTCAAGAGGTTCTCTATCCTGTGACTGAATCTACTACCTGGACCCACAACATCCACCCATAATATCATTAACTGCAGTAAAACAAGCCCATCTTCTGGCAACGACAACTCCAAATCGACACCACAAAGTCTTGAACCTCCCCCGCCACCCCGCAGAAAACATTTCTCCAAATTCTGCCCTGAAGATCTCCATGTAGACACATCTTCCCTAAACCACCACTTATGCTTGACTACAATATTGAAAATGATTTCTTACATTTACTACTCAATACAGGGTTATCAAACCTATGAATTTATTCTCTTCGCTCTTCTCTCTGTAGGTTTCCCAACAGTTATCTCTTTTCTATGCTATTCCGGGTGTATGTGTGTGTGTGTGCGTGTGTGTGCGTGTGTGCGCGCGCGCACTGAATTGTGAAATGTGAAAGAGTTTATGGCATGGTGGAATAGAGAAAGAGTGTCAAAGAGAGAAAAGATGAAAGATCATTTCAATATCTTTTTATTCTGCACTTACAAGTTTTCTATTGCTGCATTACAAATCACCCCAACAGTTAATGGTTTAAAATAATACCGATCATTTATTTTGCTCACAAATCTGAAATTTAGGCAGGCCTTGGCAGGGGCCTTTGTATCTGCCCTGCATGGCATCAGCTGGGGCAGCTTGAGGAAGGGCTGGAGGATCCACTTCCAAGATGGCTCATTCACACATGACAAGTCAGTGCTGGCTGCCAGCTGGGAGCTCAGCTAGGGCTGAGGGTTGTAGGGAGGTAGGGCTGTTGGATTCCTCATAGCGCAGTGGCTAAGTTCCAAGAGTGAGCGTCCCAAACCTAAATGGATTATGTTTGGTTATTATTAAAGAATTCAGCTGAAAATCCCAAGTATTGCCTGATCCTTTCTCTGATTTTCATTTACAACCACCTTATTTCAATAAAATATTTGAGGCAGAAGCTCCCTTTATTTAAGATAGATACCGTAACCTGGGGATCCCTGGGTGGCGCAGCAGTTTGGCGCCTGCCTTTGGCCCAGGGCGCGATCCTGGAGACCCGGGATCGAATCCCACATCGGGCTCCCGGTGCATGGAGCCTGCTTCTCCCTCTGCCTGTGTCTCTGCCTCTCTCTCTCTCTCTGTAACTATCATAAATAAATAAAAATTAAAAAAAAAAAAAAAAAGATAGATACCGTAACCTTAAAACACAATTCTCTACACTCCGGGTTCTGAGAGATGGTCTACATTTTTGAGGGGGAAAAAAGTATGTGCACAGTTGGTGTGCTTGTGCATTAGCATGCTGTGTGTGAAGACATACGTACACGCCTGTGTGTTTTTACATGTGTATATGTTATGTTTATGCATATGTGTCTATGTGTGTCTGCATATGGGAGTGTGTGTATATATATGTGTGTCTACCTATGTTGGTGAGACTATGTGTGGCATGTAGCTTCTGTGAGGATATCAACCATTATTGGGAGATCTCCAGTGACTTGAAGAATTGCTGCAAGACCAAATGATGACATGATACTTTTGAAAAGAAAATTTCGCGTTATGTGCACATTCAACAGACCTCAAATATAATTCTTTTTAAGCTACACATATGTTAGCACAAGTCATAGCATTTTCTCCAAGTGGCCTCTTGGTTTACAAAACTGAATAGAAGGGCTTACCTGAACCATTATCTTTTAAATGCTGTAGCTTCAGAAGTCCTGATAAAATACAAGAGATACTGTAGAGGAATCCATTGAATTTCCCTCACCAGTTATGATTCATGTCATAATACTTGTACCTAGGACAATCTGAGGAATACTTCTGAAATGATTCATTTGTTCCTAGTTCAAATGAACAAAGAATGCAAAGAATTTTTACCTTTTTTTTTTAAAGGAAAGATTTAGGGGATTCCTGGGTGGCTCAGCGGTTTTGTGCCTGCCTTTGGCCTGGGGCGTAATCCTGGGGTCCCGGGTCCTGCTTCAGGCTCCCTGCGTGGAGCCTGCTTCTCCCTCTGCCTGTGTCTCTGCCTCTCTCTCTCTCTCTCTCTCTCTCATGAATAAATAAATAAAGTCTTTAAAAATGAATGAATGAATGACTTAATGTTTTGAAAGAATGGATGAAAACACCGCTCCAACCCTGGTATCTAATCATGCTAAACCTTATTTCTATGGTGGTGGGGCATTTACAAGCATTATCTTTGCTTATTTTTGTTATGTATATACAGTCACATTCACCTTTCTTGGTGTATAATTCTATAATTTTTGACAAAATGCATAGAGCTGTGTAATTGCCCTCAAAATCAGCATAAGAAAAGCTCCCGTACCCCCAATACTACTTTGACTTGCCTCTTTATAGTCAAACATTCCTGTTCCCCTAACTCCTAGTAACCACTTACCTGTTTTCCTTTCCTATAGTTTTGCCTTTTCCAGAATGTCATAGAGATGAGATTTTACCATGTGAGACCTTTTGGGTCTGGCCTCCTTCACTTCGAAAAATGCATTTGAGATATGTATGTATCTCTAGTTTGCTCATCTTCATTCTGGAGTAAGATTTCATTTTATGAATGTACCACTGTTGGTTTATCCATTTGCCTGTTGAACAATGTTTGGGATTATTTCTAGTTTGGTGTTATTGTGAATAAATCTGCTATAAACGTCCATGTGCAGGTTTTGTGTGGGAACCTAAGTTTATATTTCTCTAGAGTAAATAGTAAATATTTAGGAGTGGGATTACTGGGTCATATAGTTAACTGGTTAACTGTATGTTTGACTTTATAAGAAAATGCTAAGCTGTTTTCTGGAGTGACTGTACCACTTTGCATTTCCATCAAGAATGTATATTCTAGTTGTTCTATATCTACACTAATACTTTGTATTGTCAGTATTTTTTACTTTAGCCATTTTAATAGGTGTATAGTAGTATCTCATTGTAACTAAGGATGATCATTGTGTGCTTTATCCAGTTTCTTTGGTGAAGAACTATTTAACTTTTTGCCTACTTGTGAGGAGTTGTATGCTTTCTTATTATTGAATTTTGTGAGTTCATTGCTTATTATTCGTCAGATATCTGATTTGCAAATATTTTCTTCAGTCTATAACTTGTCTTATTCTCAATGGTGTCTTACAAAGCAAAAGTTACAATTTTCACAAAATCTGATTTATAAATTTCTATTTTATGTATCAATGCCTTTGGTTCATATCTAAGAACTCATTTCCTAATATAAGGTCACAAAGATTTTCTATGTTTCATCTAAAAGTTTTATAGTTTAATATTCATATTTATGACTAATGTTTAGTTAATTTTTGTATTAGGTATGAGGTGTAAGATAAAGTTCATTTTTTTAAAGATTTTATTTATTTATTCATGAGAGAGAGAGAGGCACAGAGAAGCAGGCTCCACGCAGGGAGCTCGACTCAATCCCGGGTCTCGATCCCGGGACTCGATCCCGGGTCTCCAGGATCAGGCGCTGGGCTGACGGCGCACTAAACTGCTGAGCCAACCGGGCTGCCCGATAAAGTTCATTTATATGTCTAGGATGTCCAATTATTCTAGTAACATTTGCTAGTAAATTATCTTTGTATCAATTAACCGTTTTGAGTGGGTCTATTTCTGGAATGTTTACTCTGTCCCATTAATCCATGCATCTATCTTTTTTATAATACCACACTGACTTGATAACTGTAGCTTTATAGTAAGTCTTGAAATCAAGAGTGTGAGTCCCTCAACTTTCTCTTTCTTTTTCTTTTTAAAATATTTTATTTATTTATTTGAGAGAGAGAGCACAAGTGGAAGGAGGGGCGAAGGGAGAGAGAGAAGCAGATCCCAGTATCATGACCTGAGCTGAAAGCAGATGCTCAACTA
Source organism: Canis lupus dingo (assembly GCF_003254725.2). Lineage (NCBI taxonomy): Eukaryota > Metazoa > Chordata > Mammalia > Carnivora > Canidae > Canis > Canis lupus. The sequence continues at coordinate 39,902,957 of NC_064281.1, forward strand.
ACTGAGCCACCCAGATGCCCCATCAACTTTATCTATCTTTTTCAAAATTGTTTCACTTATTCATGTTTCCTTATCATTCGATTAAACCTTAGAATTAGTTTCAGATATACTCATGACTGTGGTGTATTTTTCCATGAATTTAGGTCTTATTCGATTTTTTCATCATTGTTTTGTAGTTTTCAATGTCATATACTATTCATATCTTCTAGGTTTATCAGTAAATATTTTATTTTTATTGTAGCTATTTTAAATGGTATGCCTTTTAAAAATTGGAGTTTTGTTTTGTTTTTTAAGATTCAGACAGTTTTTATTGGGGGCTTTTACTCAAACACCAGGGAGGCACCAGGAGCAGACATCCCAGCTGGCTCCCTGAACAAAGTCCTGCAGTTTGTAAAGGGGTTGAGGAAAAAAAAAAAAAAAAGGAGTTTTAGTAATTCATTATTAATATATGGGAATACATTATATTTTTATATATTATACTTGTCTCCTGAAATCTTGTAAATTCATTAACTACTTCCAGGAGCTTTGATTTATATGATGTATTTTATTTTTTTAAAGATTTTATTTATTTATTCATGAGAGACACACAGAGAGAGGCAGAGACATAGTCAGAGGGAGAAGCAGGTTCCTTGTGGGGAGCCTGATGCGGGACTCGATCCCAGGAGCCTGGGATCATGGCCTGAGCCAAAGGCAGATGCTCAACCACTGAGCCACCCAGGCATCCCTATATGATGCATTTTAATTGTTTTTTTTATAACCTTGAAAACATTTTTATACATTCAAATTTCCTTTAGATTTACCCATATTTTTGCCATTTTTTTGCTCTTCTCTCCTTTTAGCATCTCATATTTTTCCATCTGAGATCACTTTCCTTCAGCCTGAAGTATATACTTCATACTTTATCCTTTATACTTTTTCCTAATGGAAAGCTTTCTCAGTTTCTTTTTTTTTAAGATTTTATTTATTTATTTATTCATGAGAGACACACAGAGAGAGGCAGAGATACAGGCAGAGGGAGAAGCAGGCTCCATGCAAGGAGCCCAACGTGGGACTCGATTCCTGGTCTCCAGGGTCACGTCCTGGGCTGAAGGCGGCGCTAAACCGCTGAGCCACTCAGGCTTCCCACTTTCTTAGTTTCTTAATATAAAAGTGTATCCACGGGAAGGGAAAAATAAAAGTGCATTTTTTACAGAGGACATTATGGTCCATGTAGAAAAACCAAAAGAATGACAAAACAACTCCTGGAATTAATAAGTGAATGTAGCAAAGTTGTAGGATTTAAGGGTAATACACAGAAGTCAATCCCTCTCCTATATGCCAGCAATGAAGTAGAATTTGAAATTAATATGATTTCATTTACATTAGCAACCCCAAAATTAAATACTTAGGTATAAATCTAACAAAATATGTACAAGATCTATATGAGAAAAATTACAAAGATCTAATGAATGAAATTAAAGAAGAACTAAATAAATGGAGAGACAGTCTGTATTCATAGATAAGAAGACTCACTATTGTCAAGATGTCATTTCCTTTCAACTTGGTCTATAGATTTAGTTCAATCCCAATCAAAATCCCAGCAAGTTATTTTGTAGACATTGAGAAACTAATTCTGAAGTTTGTATAGACAGACAATAAATCCAGAATAACCAATACAATATTGAGGGAGCAGAACAAAGTTGGAAGACTGACACTATGTGACTTTAAGACTTACTATGAAATTACAATAATCAAGACAATGTGATACTGGCAAAAGACAAACAAATAAACCCATGGAACAGAATAGAGAGTCCAGAAATAAACCCACATAAGTCTAGTCAACAAATCTTTGACAGAGGAGAAAAGGCAATACAACACCTGGATATTCACATGCAGAAAAATGAATCTAGACAGACTTTACATCCTTCACAAAAATTAACTCAAAATGAATCACAGACTTAAATGTAAAATGCAAAACTATAAAATTCCTAAAGGAGAGCTGTGATACTGTGACTTATAAGAAATACATATTTGGTGATTCAGATGACCAAACTATATTTCTCATACATATTTGGTCTTTGTTCACAGTTCCTGGTTCATAGGTCCCAAAACCCTTGGAGTTTCTCATGAGAAGAGCAATAAAGGTGCCTTTTGTTATGTTAATGAGGCGACTCTCAGGAAGCCCTTAGGTCACCTAAGAATGGGAGAACCAATCACAGGATTAGAGGGTTGGTACTTTCAGTCTCACCCCACCTAACTCCCACCTCCACAGAGAGGAGAGGAATGGCAAATTGGGTTTAATTGCTGAGATATTAATTTATTTTTTATTTATTTTTATTTATTAGAGAAAGAACATGAGCAGAGGGAGAGGCAGAGGGAAAAGCAGGCTTCCCGCTCAGCAGGGAGCCTGATACCAGACTCAATCCCAGGATCCTGAGATCATGACCCTAGCCAAAGGCAGATGCTTAATTGAGCCACGCAGGCACCCCAAGATATTAATTTTTTAATAAATTTAAGAACAGCTTTATTTTCTCTCCTCTCCCTAGAGCAACTAAAGCCATCTAAAAGGGGTGTGGTCTGGGAAACAGTGGGCACCAGGAGTCCTAGTTCCCTTCATTGTCTGCATCAGGTGCTAAGAGGCCTGGGAGTGCTGGGGGCAGAGGCAGAGTCAAGGTAAAGGGTGTGAAAGGTGTGAGGGGACTCTAAGAGTGGGCACGGGGTGGCCAGCCTGAGATGGAGCCTGTGGTGTCTTCTCTGCCCCATCAGTGTCTATGTCCATAGACTCATCCTGCTGCTCCAAGTCCATCCCTGACAGCTTCTTGTCCTTGACTTTGCTTCCCATCCTACCATTCTTCCAGCCACTGCTGCCTGACTTCTGGCCCCTGTGGGGACCCTTGTTCCTTTGCATGTCGCTATCTTCCCTGTGTGCCTGCATGTCAGGCACAGAGGCCACCAGGTCCTTCAAGAAGTCAAACTGCTGGGGTGCTTGGATGGCTCGGCTCAGTCAGGTAAGCATCTTTCAGCTCAGATCATGATCTCAGGGTTGTGGGATTGAGCCCCGTGTTGGGCTCCACACTCAGCTCCAGGTCTGCTTGTCCTTTTCTATCCCTCTCTGCACCTTCCGCCATGTTGGTGCTTCCTCTCTCTCTCTCTCTCTCAAATAAATATATAAATAAAATATTTTTTTTTAAAAAAGAAGTCAAACTGCTGCTCCAGCTCACTGTGATGCTTCAGGTGGGATGTAGTCATAGTTTGGTGCTTCAGGACTGGGTCACCTGGCAGGCCTTCTTCAATAGCAACTCCAGGAAGAGCTCAAGCAGGAACTTGAGCACCAGGAGATGATGATAGGTACAGCTGCTGTCACTTTCCCAATTTCTTCATCAGTTTGCATGATCTTTTTGATCCACCCCAGCAGGAACCACATGCTATACTTCTTGCTCAGCATCAATTTAATCAGTCATGACTATATAATGAAGCCTCCACAAAACCCCAAAAGGACAGGGTTCAGAGAGTTTTCAGGTTGGTAAACATGTAGAAGTTCTGGGAGAGTAGCACACCTGGAGAAGGCATGGAAGCTCTGTGCCCCTTCCTCACACTTTGCCTATGTATCTCTTCCATCTGGCTATTTCTGACTTCTATCCTTTTAGGAGAAATCAGTGATCTAGTAAGTGAAATGTTGCTTTGAGTTCTGTGAACTGGTTGAACAAATTAATTGAACCCAAGGAGGAGGTCATGGAAACCTCCAATCTGTAGTCTGTCTGTCAGAAGCACAGGTAACAACCTGGGCTTGCAACTGGCATCTGAAAGGTGTGTGGGGGGGAGACAGTCTTATAAGACTAAAATGTTAACCTGTGGAATCTGGTGCGATCTCCAGGAAAATGGTGTCAAAATTGAGTTGAATTGTTAAGATACCTAATTGGCGTCCGGAGCATTGCTTGGTGGTGTGGGAAACCACCCCCACCTCCCCACATTAAAATTGGGTGCTCAAACCACAAAATAGCATAGGAAAAAGATACAACACCAAAGGCACAATATGTATGAAAGAAAAAATTGATAAGCTGGAATTCACTAAAATTAAAAACTTCTGCTGAAAGATAGTGTCAAGAGATTGAGAAGACAAGCCACAGACTGGGAGAAAATATTTGCAGAAGACACATCTGGTAAAGGACAGCTATCCAAAATACATAAATCACTCTGAAAATGCAACAAGTAGAAAACAAACAACTCAATTAAAATGGACCAAAAATCCTTAACAGAACCTTCACCAAAGATGATACACGGATGGCAAATAAGCATATGAAAGGATGCCACACTTCACATGTCATCAAATAAATGCAGATTAAAACAAAAGTGAATTACTACTGCACATCATTTTAGAATGACCAATACCCAGAATATGACAACACCAAATGTTGGTGAGGTCGTGGAGCAACAGGAACTCACATTCATTGCTGGTGGGGGCACAAAGTGGTATAGCCACTTTGAAAAACAGTTTAGTAGTTTCTTACAAAACTAAACATACTCTCACCATATATCCATCAACCTTGGTATTTATGCAAAGGAGCTGAAAATTTATGTCCACATAAAACCCTGCACATGGATGTTTATAGCAGCTCTATTTATAATGCAGGAGCTTGGATGGAAGCAACCAAGATGTCCTTCAGTAGGTGAATGAATAAATAAATTGCGGTACATCCAGGCAATGGACTATCATTCAGCACTAAAAAGAAGTAAGCTACTAAGCCATGAAAAGATATGGAAGAAATGTATATTAAATGCATATTACTAAGCGAAAGAAGCCAATCTGAAAAGGCTACATACTATATGATTCCAACTCTGTGTATTCTGGAAAAGGCAAAAATATGGATAGTAAAAGATCATTAGTTGTCAGAGGTTTGAGGTTGGGTGGGTTGTGGGCCAGAGAGGGTAAGGATGAATAGGTGGGGCACAGAAAAATGTTAGGGCAGCGAGAATATTCTATATGATATTATAATGATGGATACATGTCATTACATATTTGTTTAAGCCCATAGAATGTACAACACCAAGAATGAACTCTAATATAAACTATGAACTCATGATGATGATGATGTGTCATTGTAGATTCATCAATTTTAAAAAATATGCCACTTTGGTGTGGGGTGTTAATAATAAGGGATGCTATGTATGTAGGGGGCAAAGAATATATGAGAAATCTCTGTAGCTTCTCTCCAATTTTCCTATGAATCTTACACTGCTCTAAAGAAACAAAGTCTTAACTTTAAAAGTGTATCCATTTTTCCCTCAGTCTTCAAAGATACTTTCTCTGTGTACAGTTCTTATGAGTAGTTATGGAAGTAACTAGTTTCTTTCAATATGGTGAAGATATTATTCACTCCTCTACCTTCCATTGCTGCTGTTGAAGCGTCAACTCTTGGTCTAAATGCCATTCCTTTGAACAGCATCTGTCTTTTATCCTGGTCATTTTTTTTGGTTTTCCTTTTGTCTTTGCTGTTCTACATTTTCATTCTGATGAATATAGGTGGGATTTTCTTTTACTTCTCTCATTTGAAGTTGGGGGACTTCTAGAATTGTGGATTATGTATTTCATCACTTCCAAAAATTAATAGCAGTTATATATTTATTCCCTTTCTACTATCTTTTTGGAATTCTAATTAAATTATTGTTAGACTCTTTCATTCTATCCCCCATGTCTCTTAATCTGTCTTTTGTATTTTCCATCCTTTATTTTCTCTGTGACACCTTCGGGATAACTTTCTGACTTATCTTCAAATACACCCAATTATCTTCTTATTCATGAGTAAGCTATTGGTTTTATGGATTAATCCATAATATATCTGTCTATATCTATACATGCATGCATATATATCCATCCAAATTCATATTCATATCTATATCTATTTGTTTATGTACATGTATTCATTTCTATAAGTTTTAACTGGTTCTTTTCCAAATCTGATGTCACTTTATAAGGTTTTCTGTTTGCAAAAATATTTTAAGTTCACTATTTATTTATTTATTTATTTATTTTTAAGGTTTTATTTATTTATTCATGAGAGACACAGAGAGAGAGAGAGATAGAGAGAGAAGCAGAGACACAGGCAGAGGGAGAAGCAGGCTCCATGCCGGGAGCCCGATGCAGAACTTGATCCCGGGACTCCAGGATCGCACCCTGGGCCAAATGCAGGTGCTAAACCGCTGAGCCACCCAGGGATCCCCTTACCCAATAATTCTATATGTGGAGTCTTAGTGGATCTCTCTGTTGTCTATTCTCTCTGCTTGTTCTCATGCACAGTATTTTTTTCTTGTGTGAATGATACTGTTTGCTGTTAAATATCTTTGAAAATGTAGTTATACAGGGGCACCTGGCTGGCTCAGTTGGTTGAGCATCCAACTTTTGATTTTGGCTCAGGTCATGATCTCAGAGTTGTGAGACTGAGCCCCACATTGGGCTCCATGCCCAGCAGAAACCTGTTAAGATTCTCTTTCTCTTTCTGCCCCTCCCCCTTTCCCCCTCTAAAATAAATAAGCAAACAATAAAATTAAATTTAAAAATGTATTTATAGGAATAATTTGAGTATTATGAACGATGCAAAAATATACAAAAGAAAATACATATCTGCTTAAACCAAATATATAAGGACACTATCTGTTCAAGATCACTTCAAACTAAATTCAATGCTTGAGGGTTTTGACCTTGTATTTTTTTCCCCTTTGGCATTCCATAAGATGTCAATTTCAGCTAAAAATACACCCAAAGGCCAATTCACTTGTACTTCACCCTGACCCTAATAGTATAGCCCTTCGGGATTTCTGCTTATAATAGTGATGGTCTCCTTTTAGACTCTCCACCTTAGACAGGCCATGTCACCCTAGCTGTTAAAACTAAAGTTCTAATTTTTTCAGGTTGACAAAGGTCTTCAGTGGCCTCTGGGCTCCCTTTACCAATCTGGGTTCCTACTTTCCTTTCAAGTTTGCCCTAGAAATTCCTCACTATCTTGTCAGCTTTTCAGTGCTTTTAAAAAAAAACACTTTATTTTTGCATTTTATCCATAACTTGTAGTTGCTTTTCTGCAAATGGTTGGTCCAAATAACTTACCCTGCCATTACTAGAAATGGAAATCAATTAATAATGTTTACAAGAAAAGTCCCATTCCAGATTGGAACTGTATAATTCCTGATGTGACATGGCTGTAATAGATATTTTTATTTATTTTCACTTTATTATTGTGGGGAGGGGTTACCCATTCCAGTTTCTGCACACAACTATTTTATTTTAGGGGAAGAAAATGAAATATTCAGTAGGAGTCTGTCTTTTGGCGTCAGCAATGAACAGATTCTCTTCCCCATCTGTTAGTGGGGGAGGGTCAAAACATTTTCTTTTTCTCTATCATTTTCTCTTTTCAGATGTATTTATACAATTTTACAATTTCCTTTATGTTGCAGAATATTTGTTAGCAATTCTCAAAGTGACCTTTATTATTTTGTGCTTTATTATTTTTCCTGCTTTTCTCTTATTTGTATGAGGATAAGAATCCGGGTTTGTAAGTCACTTATTTTGGGTTTTTCTGGGTGGGAGGAGAGAGTGAGTGAGGGGAAACTATCTTTCATCCTTTCTTACTTGAACTCTTGTCCTATTATTCTATTTTCCTATATTTAACATTTAAAAATTCACTTTATTTTTTCTGGGCAATGTATAAAGTGCTGATACAGAAATTTCTCTGTTTTATGGTAATGGGATTGGATTCAGAAAAATTTTCTAAATAAATAAGAGAGGATTATAAGAAGTTTCGAAGAAACTACAAGTCAGACTTTTTGCAACAACTGGATTATCTCATCTATTAATAAATCCAACTTCATCAAGCAATAACTTGCTGTTCTCTCATTATAATCAATGTTTAAAGTGTTCCTAGTCTTGTCATTCATGAGTCACCACTATTGGAAGCTGCACCCTACCTAAGGGTTTTGTGAAGAAGGGAGACTCCACCCTTATATACTTACACTGAGTGAGCCAGAAGTTGATGTTTGAGAAGAAAAAATAAAAGATAAGTAACAAGCCAAAATACAATAACAGAAGCTGATAAAAACTGAGAGATACCAAACAGAACAGAAAAGATAAATTTAAAGAAATTAAAATTAATAACTATTTGAGATTATTAAAAACCATCACTTCATTACAAGATATATATGTCTATAAATAACCTAGGACCTCCAGTTTTCCAAATGAGATATTGTAGCTTCAATGTAGATGCTGTTGACTTCCCCTAAATTCAGTGATCCTTTGTTCTGAAACACATTCTCATCATCTCATTCCATCACAGGGTCATTGAGAAATCTGCTGTAAGAGGTGTCATGAGAAAAAAAACAATCTGGTCAAATAAGACTGGAAAACACCAAATTAAACAAAATCAATCAGTTTTCTCTACTGTATAATTCCTGAGGCTTCAGCATGGTAATACGCATGATGAATCTCTAAGAAGGAAGCTGGTATGTAGTGGTTCCTATTTACTGAGCATGTCTTGGAACAGGTATTATGTGGAATACACTTTGAGAAATGTGGATTTTACGTATAGACTGAGAAATTTTAAAAAGAGGAAGAGGGAGAGCAAATCTATTTATTCTTCCTGTTGGAAGTTGCATTACAAGTGAAGCCCTTAGAATCTTTATCTTATTTCCTAATATTGGTGAAATATTTATCATCCTTAGACAACAGACACTGAGAAGTCAAGTAACTTGTTGAAGATCATACATCTGTAAATGGCAGAACTAGGATTTGAGTCAAGAGGTTCTTGACTCATACCCTTGACAGTATTTTTTTTTTTATGTAAGAAGAAAAAAAAATCTTGGTGTTTCCATTCCTTTTCAAATAATAACAATTCTTTTAAGAAAATGTGCACAAACACATAAATCCACACAGGTCACTGACACTCTGATGGATGAAACATCTGTGCAGCCAGGGTTGGGTTGAATTTTACAAAATGTGTTTGGGTGTTTGTCCTGTAAAGACACTTTGATTAATTGGCCTAGCACACAGGTACAATTTAAAAGGCTCTAACCTTCCACCTTGCCCGACAGGAATGAGAAAAATGCCTGTGGCATTCATTAAGTACACTAGTCTGCATGGTTTCCCCTATCATCCAGAGGGAGGGGGGCCCAGTATCACTAGCAGCATCTCCCTCCTTCCTGCCTGTTGCTCATGCATTCACTATCCTTCACGTCCCTTCCTTGGATTCTAATCCAAGTTTCTGTTTTTTGAAGTGATTATCAAGGCAAAAATTTATTGGTGGAATTCTTATGTGGTTCATGTAGGACGTGAGATTTACAGAGAATTTGACATGTACCGAGTCTCATTCCTTTTGAATGATACACTAGACATGCCCAGAGATGTTTCAGATTGTTCCAGGTGCATACATACCAGGATTCGTTAGGGCATGATGTGTATCTGTGCATCCAGGTTAAAATGGTGTGTGTCTTCTCAAGTCTGATGTCTTTCCCAGGAAGATGGTGCTCCTTGGATGCTCTGCATGGTGACATGCACAGGACTCCTTCCAGGGCTTTAACAATTCACTACTAAGTAGACCAGAAAGCAGATTTTAAATAAAGTACCAAAAAACACCCCACACGTAAGAGGATCAAGTAAACAAAAACATAGAGCCTCAATATGACAAACAAAAGTCTTTTTAAATGTTCATGAATTTGTAATGACATGGAGAAACATTCATGACATAACTTACTCATTTAGCAAAACTTATTTAGCTTATATATATCAGGTTCTGCTTTAAGGATCATGGTGGAGCTTACATTCTGGTGGAGGGACAGATGTCAACAGGTGTCAGGTGATGACAGATGTGTCTCATCTATTGAGGTTCCACAGAGGCTGGAATCTCTCTCCACTTCAACGTTACTGACACCAAACACAATTGGCCTCTTCCATTTTCCCTAGCCTGCTGTTCAAACACTATCATTTTCTCAGTGTGTCATAATGAAGAAAATGTTAGGAAGTCCTGCCAAAGGAAACTAAACAGGTAATATGACAAATTACTGATATGATGAAAACTAAATCAGGGTCATGAGAAGAATAATAGCAATGTGATTTTATGTGTCTGGTAAAGAATATTCTTTCCATAGAGGTAATTTTTAAGCAAAGATCAGAATGAATGTGAGGAAGTAAGCCACTTAGGATATTTATTTTTTAAATATTTTATTTATTTATTTGAGAGAGAGAGTGATGGATAAAGAGAGAGAGAGAGAGAGAGAGCACAAGTGGGGACGGGCAGAGGGAGAAGCAGACTCCCTGCTGAGCAGAGAGCCCAATGCGGGTCTTGATCCCAGGACTCTGGGATCATGGCCTGAACCCAAGGCAGACACTTAACCGACTGAACCACCCAGGCACCCCACCATTTGGATATTTACAGGTAGAGCCTTCCAGGAGAGGGAAGAACAAGTGCAAGTGCCCCGAGGAACAAGCGTGTTTGGCATGCTAGAGGAACACTAAGGAAGCCAGAATGTTTAAAGCGGAGTAAATGAGGGAGAGTGAAAGAAAAATGATATAGATGGAGACAGGATATGGCTCTAATATCCTTTGGACAGAGGGACCATAAACTAGAAGGAGGTTATGCACACTTAGCAAGCTAGGGTTGAAAGATGCTAAGCCTTCAGATAAAGCATGAGCTCCCCAGATCACTATAATATTCACCTAGATCAGTATCTTTGTGTTATATACTTGCTTCAATAACAGGTATTCAAGTTTGTAATCCATGCTGTGTGATATGTATATGCACCAACAGTGGTTACTACCGGGTAATTTTTAATTTCTTTTAAAAATTTTTATTTATTTATTTATGAGACACACAGAGAGAGGCAGAGGGAGAAACACACTCCTTGCAGGGAGCCCGATGTGGGACTCGATCCCAGGACCCCAGGATCATGACCTGAGCCAAAGGCAGATGCTCAACCAGTGAGTCACCCAGGTGCCCCGGTAATATTTCATTTCTTTTTGAAAGGTTTATTTCTCAAATTCTCTCTCTACAAAGAGCATGTGACTTTTTTACAATAAAAAAATTAACTTGGTTTTGAAAGAATTGAGTAGAAGTCTACTCCAAGAGGAAAAGGCAATTCAGGATTCCATGCCAAAACTCTGTATCCAGTAGAAGTCCTTGTAATAAAGGTGGTCACAGATGTAGTTCTATTCAGGCCAAGGCAGCTTGAGAGGGAGAAGAAGTGAGGCCAACAGGAGTGAGGTATTTCTAGGCTCAAGTCCAGCCAGAACTGGTGGCCTCTCCCTGTGGTCTCAACATAGGCCCCTCTGAGTCAAACAACTGCCTTGTCTCAAGGGAAGCACCACATTTCACAGGGCAGTTGACAGACTCAGAGGCCAGGAAGACGAACAGCAGCCAGGCTCATCTTGTGAAAATGCAAACCAATCCTCACTGCCTGCTCAAAATTATCCTATGGCTTCCCATCTATTGTGTCTATGATAAAATCCAAACTTTTCCGCAGTTTACAAAATCACGCATGATCTGGCCCTTGCTTAACCTCTGTGGTATAATCTTCCATTCTCCCTCTTGCATCTTTACACCCTAAGGACATTTGCTTCTTCTTTTCACCTTTTGCAGGTTAGGTTCTCCCGGGAATAAACCCTGAGGCAGAATTTAGCAGGCAGGATGCTAAGGAGGGATCAACATCTGTGGGAGGTTGGGAGGTTGAGGGCTCAAGCAGACATGGGCAGAGGGAGAAAAGTCCAGGCCACCACGCCAGCCCACCAGAAGCCTCAGGCAACCCCAGGGGGTGATCTGAAGGTAGAATGGCCCTTCAGATTTGTTCCGACTTGAGACAAAAAAGCTAGACCTTTATACCACTGCCTTTGTTAGATACTGTGTATGGGCCACCCTATCAGGAGCATGGCCTTGAGTGACATGGTTCTCTACAGTGAAGGCTGCCCTGTAGGTGTTGGCTGACACCTGAAGGCTGTTTGCAGACAGCACTCCCAGCAGCTAAGGCAACAAGATCTTCCTTAAAGGGGGATCTTATGGGTTGAATTGTGTCCACCAAAAAAGATTTGTTGTAGTCCCAGCCCCTAGTACCTCACAATGTGACTTGACGTGGAGGTAATCAAGTTAAAGTGAGGTCATGATACTGGGCTCTAATCCAAATAACTTTTGTCTTTATAAAAAGGGGAGATAATGGACACAGAGACAAACACACACAGAGAGAAGACAATGTAAAGAAACACATGAAAAACACTATGTGAAAATGAAGGATTGGGGTGATGCACGTACAAGCCAGGGAACCCCAGATTATCAGCAAAGCACCAGAAGCTAGCAAAGATGCTTGGGACAGATTCTCCTTCACAGCCTCAGAAGGAAGCAACCCTGCCAACACCTTGATCTTGGACTGCCAGCCTCTAGAACTGTGAGACAATACATTTCTAATATCTCAAGCCACCCAATTTGTGGTACTTTGTTACCACACCCTGAGAAACTAATACAGGGAGCTTTGGGCAGCAAGTAACTATGCATACCCCATCCTGCACACTCCCACACGCTATGCTGAAGTGATATGCTGGTGATTTTTCTTTAACCACTTTATTTCCTTTCATCTCTCTTGGGTCATACTAGTCATCTCTTTCTGCTGGAGTGGTACAAAAGGATTGGCTCTGCCTAGATGTTTGTCAGTCTTGATAACAGAACTCCATGCTCCCTGGGCCAGATGTTCCACCTATTTTAGTGCGTTATTATATCTCTAGAGTTTGTCATACAATAGGTGCTCAATGAAACTGTGAACCCCAAAAAATTAATGAATGAATATTGAATATTCATGTGCATAGCGGCATTCAATTACATCTGAAAGTCAGCCAAGGGGATGCATTGAAGAACTGGGCTGGAATCAGACCTGGAAAAAAGAAACACATCAAATTTAGCAGCTTAGGATAGAAAGCTGTCTGTCTTATAGTAGTAATGCCAGAGAATGAGCTGAAGAATCTGGAAACAAGACCACATAAAAGGCAAAAAAAAAAAAAAAAGAAAGAAAGAGTCGGATTAAAGCAATGACTAAGAACCAGGTGTGACAAAGAACATGGGAATCTGGAAATATACAAATACTGGAGAGCAAGCACCAGAGTCACACCCAATCAAGTAACAAGAGAATTGTATTTTCTAATATAAGGAAGTTAACCAGAAACCAAGAGGTCAGGAAATTCCGTCTGTCAGAAATACAGTCAGCAAATGGAGGACATGAGTAGTAAGGGAGACTTCTGTACTCTTGAAACTGAGACAGTCACGCTGGAGCCAGAAAATAAGATCATGGGTTTTAGAGTCAGACTTTGATCCCTACACCAACTCTGCCATTTGCTAGTTGGGAAACCTAGGAAAGATAAGTCTATTTTCCGTTGGACAATATGCATATAAAAATGGCTGAGCGACAGCAGAGTGCTTACTAAATGTCATCCGCTTTCCTTTATATGTTTCCTGCAAGGTTCAGAGCTGTTTGTCGGGGGTAATCTACATAGTGAACCAAAACAAGCATCTTAGGAACATAGTGAGAGAAAGAAATGACAGGTCCTAAGGTTTATCAAGGCAGGGTCATGACAGCTCCTTCCAAATGGAGAAGCTACCAGCTTGGGGACATTCTTGGCTGAGGGAAACAAATTAAACCAGCCAACCCAAGTGGTTCTAGCCTAGGCCCCATTGTAAGAGCTGTTCTGGAAGAAACATAGCTGTCTAATGCAGAGTGATATAAATTTCTTCCTCCTTTCCTTCCTGATGCCTCCAAAAGAAAACCCATATGGATTCACGTGATCCTTCTCTCAAGACCAGGGAGCATATTTGTGTTCTTGACAATGTTTATCTCACTGCCTTGTACTTAAAAGTTGCTCAGTCAATATTGAATTGTGAAGTGTTGGTCCTCTTGTAGAGACCCCTGTTTCATAAACTTCTGCAACCACCATAGTCATAATATCAAGTGTATTTTAAAAATAGTACCTCTACTTTCACTTCTGGGTTAGGGTCAGGACTAACAGGAACCAGATTTACTTGCCTTCCCGGAACAACTAAAAAACTGGAAAACTATATGAAACAATGGGTCTCAAGATATTAGACATGAGAAGAATGATTCGACTCCTAAGACATGGGAAACAAAATGAATCTGTGATTACCACAGGTTACTGCTTAGGGAGATTGCAGGCTGCAGGGCAGTCACCCTGAGTTTAAGAAGAAAGAATGAGGGTTCCAGGGAGGGAGGCCCAAGGCTGCTAGAGTTCACGGGACAAAATAAGAGATGAGTGAAAACTGAACACAGAGAGAGCTCCAGAGATTTGCAGAGGGTTCCCCTCAAGTATTTAGGTGAGCACAGATCAAAACATGCCTATAAGGAGACTAGCCAAGGCGGGAGAAAGAACCACTTAAAGGATCGGAGAAAGCAATCTTCAAAACTCACATAGGACAAAGAATAGTTTTTATTCCCAACAAAGTAGAAAACTTCAGACATGGCATGGTAGGCTAAATGATGACCCTCCAAAGATGTCCATGCCCTAATCCCCAGCAGCTGTGAATATGTTGTATCCCAGTGACAAAAGGGACTTTGCAGAAGTGATTATGTGAAGGGTCTTGAGATGGGTCGATTACCTGGATTATCTAGGTGGGTTCAATGTAAGCACAAGAGTCCTTATAAGAGGAGGCAGGGGAGTCAGAATCACATCTTTCACAACATATGCTACAAAGACTATTATCCTTTTTATTTTTATTTATTTATTTATTTAAATTCAATTAATTAACATAGAGTGTATTATAAATTTCAGAGGTAGAGATAGGTTTTTCATCAGTTGCATACAACGCCCAGGGCTCATTCCATCATGTGCCCTTCTTAGTGCCTATCATCCTGTTATCCCATCCCCCTGCCCCCCATCCTGTTATCCCATCCTGTTATCCCATCCCATCCCCACCTCCCCTCCAGTGACCCTCAGTTTGTTTCCAGTGCTTGAGAGTCTCTTAATGGTTTGTCTCCCTCTCTGATTATGTCTTGTTTTATTTTTCCCTACTATCCTTTTTCAATTGAGATATAATTGCCATATAAAGTGTACGATGTGTTTATTTGATACATTTATATATTGCAATATGATCTCACCACCGTAATATTAGCTGATACCTCTATTCTATCACACAATTATCATTCCTTTTTTCGTAGTAAAAAGACTTAAGATCTAGTTTCTTAGCAATTTGAAGTATATAATACAGTATTGTTGACTATAATCACTATGCTATGTGTTAGATCTCCAGAACTTATTTATATTCTAAATGCGACTTTGTACCCATTGACCAACTTCTCCCCAATTCCCTCACCCCTGAGCTATGAGTTCAGCTTTTTAGATTCTACATATTTTTGTTTTTAATTTTTAAAAATATTTGATTCATTTATTTGAGAGAGAGAGCAAGCAAGAGAGCACAAGCAGGGAGAGTGGCAGAAGGAGAGGGAGAAGCATATTCCCCACTGAGCAAAGAGGCCAGCAAAGCTGGGCTCCATCCCATGACTCTGGGATCATGACCTACTGAGCCACCCAGGTGCCCCTTTACATATTTTTTAGATTCTACAAATAGTGATATCATACAGTATCTGTCTTTGTCTGACTTATCTCACTTAGCATTATGTCCTCAAGGTTTTTAATATAAAACATTTTTAAATTGAGGGACAAAAAATTAAATAACTGATAGTAAAATGCAAAAAAAAGACACGATTTTATATATATATATATATATCCCTCAAATATAACGAATCTTCAAACACACTCATAATTAGAGAAATGCAAATTAAAACAGCACTGAGATACCATCTCTCATCTATCAGACAGGCAAAATTTAAAAAGTATGGCAACACATTTTGTTCGTGAGGCTATGGGAAAGCAGACACTCTCATACATTGCTGGTGGAAATGCTAATTAGTATAATCCGTTCTGGAAGGAAATTTGACAATATTTAACAAAACTACTTATGCGCTTACCTTTCGAATCAGCAATTCCAATACTAGGAATCTACCTCAAACAATAGAAAAATACATACGCACAAGGTTATTCATTTCAGAATTGTGTATAATTGCATAGTATTGGAAACAATCTAAATGCCCATGCAGAGGAGAGTGGTTGAATTAACTATGGTATATCGGCACAAAGGAGTGCTATGCAGCTGTTTCAAAACAGAAAAGAAATCAGGAAGATCTCTATGAATTGATTTAGAGTGAGAATATCCATGTGAAAGAGAGTATCTATAATATGCTACACTTCTTGTGAGAAAAAGGATATAAGAAAATACATGCCTATCTGCTCCTTTGTGCAAGAAAATATAAAAAGAATAAACCAGAAACTAAAGATGCTTGTCTCCTAGGGGGAATGGTCAGCAAAAGAGGGGAAAGAAAAGAAGAATGGGAATGGGTTAATAGGGATGAGGACAGAGGTACACTTCTCTGATGATACTTTTCTGTGTAGCTTTGACTCTTAGAAATATAATGTTTAAAGTCAGTGAATATAAGGAGATCTTTGGCATTAAAGTGTCATAAACAGTGCATCAAGTAGCCAGAATCCATCCAGAATGACTGTACCCAATTTTGACATTATGTTATGGGTAAATGTGCACTAGAAAATAAACCAAAGAGCCACAGTATGTTGTATACCTTATACTTTTGTAAGCTGTGTTTTGTGGATAACTTCAGTTTTCTCAAAAGGCTGATATATTTCACTAATTTGACTACTTCGGTGTTAATTCTGAGTTGGCCTAACGAGCTACCATTACGTTTTGTGGTACTAAGGTATATACCTTTCAATAAAGTTATTGTAATGCAAAAAATAAATAAATAAAAAAGTAATATAATGTTTAACATATCCTTCCCAATAAATAACTGAACTAAACCAAGATGTGAGCACAACCCAAAATGAAATACAAACAATAATAAATAAACCTAAGTATGTGACCTAGTGAATAACATAAGCACACTGAAGGAGATTGGGAAGAAAAGGCTTAATCTAAGTATCCTTGGAAAAGAATATTTTGATTGGCTATTGTAAGGCCAAAACAAAAAGAACTGCCCACTAATACCGTACTCTAGTAAGCACATCTGGTTCTAGCATAGGAATGTAGGTTAGCAATTCAGGAATTATTTTACAAAATCTAGAATTGCATAAATAAGTAAACATATTTTAGATTTATGAGAGTCAGGTTTCTCAGTCTCAGAGTTCCAAATAAGGAAAGTGTTATAATGAACCTTGTGGAGTTGTATTGGGATTGGAGGTATAGGAAGGAATTTAGGATTTTTAATATAGATAGATGATTAGATAAATAGGTATACATGGTTTAGTATACACATTTATATTTCCTAATTCTGTCTGCTGAGAGATCCTGGAAGCAGGGATACCCCAGGAGAAATGAGCACAGTGTCCAGATCTTGGTTTCTTAAACACCATTTGCCAATGAAAGGAACCAGAGCTCCTTGGAGAGTGGTTGATTCCAGGGCAGAGGCAAGAAAACTATAGGATGAGCCTGGAACATTTTGCTGTGCCAGAAAATAAGGGCGGATTCAGAAAAGGATGAGGGTACATTAGAATGACACAAGAGCCAAGCTGAAGAAAGTCCTAATGGCCAAAAATGGAACAATTTGAGAAATAAAATGAATAATGATGGTATTGGATTATAACCCACAGAAGAACATAAATGTCCATGAGCATATGTTTATAAAAATCAATAAATACATAAGTAACTGAGGTTAGATAGTTCTCCCTTATTGAAGAATTCAAATTTAAAAATGTAGAAAGAATGGGAGAAAAACCAAAATCACAATAGGGCAAACACTACACTAATACTTGTAGGCAAGATCCACCAATAGATTCTAAAATTAGTGAAAGTTTGAGAAGAAACAGGATATTAGCATAGTCTATAATTATCTCTCAAGGTATTTGTCAATTCCAAAAGGAAAAATAGAAAAGTAGCAGACACCATCACCATCCTAACCAAGTAATCAAGGTTAACATCATCAGTAGTAAAATATATTGGCATCATGTACTCCCTGATACAATGCACTGAGAAGGACACAACATAACTTCTTTACTATCCTTGTCAAAAATACATAACCTCAAACTAATCATAAGAAAACATCAGGAAAAAAAAGCCCCAAACTAAGAGTTTTACAAAAATAATGGATCAGTACTCTTCAAAAGTTTCATGGTCACAAAAGGCAAGAAAAGACTGAGGAACTGTCACAGATTTGAGGAGACAGAGACACAACAAAATGCAACATGGTGCCTGGAACAGAAAAGGTATTTTTAAGGGAAAATTGGTAAAAAGAACTCAACTGAGCTCTGCAGCTTACTTAATCATATTGTACTAGTGTTAAGTTCATAATCTGGATAATTGTACTGTGCTTATATAAGATATTAACAGTAGAGGAAGTTGGATGAAACATACACCTGAACTTTTTGTACTATTTTTGAAACTATTCCTGTAAGTGTACAATTATTTCAAAATGAAAAGCTAAAAATAATGCCCTGTGTGTGTAGGCAGTGAAGAGAAAGAGAGAGAAATGTCACAAGAGTCACCAGAGATGTATGGCAGTAATTAAATATGACATGAGCCCCACTAAAACCAACACGCTAAAAAGCATAACAGTGAATGCCCACCTTCTGGAAATAAGAGAAAGGCAAAGGTACGGGCATGAAACCTCCTTAAGTTACAGAAATACCACTGTATTTCTGATATCTGAGCCACTGGAAGACAAATCTAAATGAGATTAGTCTCGTCCAACATGACAAGCCTGCCCAGGTTAAGTGAAAGCAGACATGGGCAGACACTAGTGGAAGACCAAAACCAGATGACAACTCAAAAAGACAGGTGAGGGGCACCTGGGTGGCTCAGTGGTTGAGTGTCTGCCTTTGGCTCAGGTCGTGATCCCGGGGTCCTGAGAGGGGTTCTGCATCAGGCTCCCCACAGGGAGCCTGCTTCTCCCTCTGCCTATGTCTCTGTCTCTCTCATGAATAAATATAAATAATATTTTTTTTAAAAGACAGGTGAAAGCTCCCCTTTACCAAGAAGGAAATGACCATTTTCTCAGAACCTAAAGGTCCCCAGAATTCTGAAAACTTCTGTCTCTGATGTGTGAGGTTGCCCACCCAGGTGGTACTGACCAGCAAAAAGGGGTCTAATGGTTGAGTTCTTGTGCTATTATCGATTCACTGTGTTAGTTACATTTCTCAACCACTTCCTTTTGTTGATCTTGGAGTACTGCCTTCATGCTCAGAAGCTACTTCAAAAGACAGATTATTCAAATACCTTTGTTCTGCCTTTTACTTTTTTTTATTCTGGAGGATTTTCCTCTTATTATCTTATTGCTTCACTGGCTATCAGCCTCAATCCAGATGGAAAATATATGCTTTGCCCCTGATGCAATACCCTGCCAGTATTTTTAGCCTCTGAATATTTTTACCAAGAGCAGCCATTTTAATAGTGGAGTTTGATAATGTCCCTTTTGCTGATAAATTGCCTCCATGTTAGATAGGTGCATATTAAAAGCCTTAAATTAGGCAAAGTGACAAGACAGACAATAATTCAAGAGGATTAGAGAAATGAGCATTATTTTCATTTCAGGTAGGATAGTTCGTGTGTAATAGGAGATGAGGTGAGGTGGGCTTTCACTCAGACAACAGGAGCAATGATGTGAACTGCCACTGAGTTGCTCTAGCCAGGAAGTAAGGCAAGCAGCCAAAGCATTTGAACAGTTGCAAGGGTTTGTTCCCTGGGAATCAGATTTTGAGATGAAGTTCAGCCTGCGGGAGTTCTCTTGAGGGAGTGCTCTTGGGATTAACTCCCATGGGAGGGAAAGATAAAGGACTGGGAAGAGAGAAATCATGCTGTGATTTGATCCCAAACTCAGCCAATCCTGTAGGAAGTACTGAAGATAGGATGTTCCTCCAGCTGTTCTGAATTGAGGTAAAGAGGGCTAGACCTCAAGGCAGCAATCTGTTTTTGGGTGTGGTCACCCTGGGAAGGGTTGTGACCTTGAGCAAAGCAGCTATCTTCAGTTGAGGCAATCCCTAAAGGGGCAAACATTTGAGCCATGTCTACTGACATTACTCTTAAGACCAGGGGAATAGCCCTTGGGGGATCAGGGCAGCACTTCACAGCATTATTATGGTGGGATGAGGCAGAAAAGTATTCATTGCTTTTAAGCTTCAAGGCAGATGTGTTGGGAGCTTGATAAAGACCCTTATGGTTTGGGCTTTAAAGTGTTAGTGTGAGGTTTAGGTAGGTAGCACCAGAGCAGCTGCCCAAAACCCATCCTACAGATTCAGAGCCAAGGAGGAACTGTGGACAGGCCATGGGCTCAGGTGTCATGCCAACCCCATGGTTTCCATTACATTCTGGATTATATCATCACAAACTTTGGACCAGGAATCTAGGTTTCCAACATCCACATGCCTGGGTCTTTAGGAGGTTCTGGTCTTCATGAAGGCCATTGGGGCAAAGGTTCCAGAAATATCAACCACAGCTGCAGCTCAGAATCTGCTGAGGGCAAGTCTGCAGCTGACACAAATGGGGTTATGAAGACACCTTCCCCTGGAGGCAGGTTTCCTAGGCTTCCGTAATCCCACAGTGAGAGTCAGTGACCACAGTCATCGTGCCATGTGATTAAAAATGCCCACTCATGAGAAAGTGAAGCTTATCACCAGGAAGACAGCACTTGCCTACAGCACAGGGTGCTAGAACATACAAGGCCAGTGGGGAAAGGGAAATTATGAGATTCCAAATATATTGTTTGGGGAAAAAAGAGCAATTCACATAAGATCTAGGGTCTGTGACTGGCATCTTTTCAAACTCCCACACTTCTGAAGAAGGCATCAATGTCCAGAATGGCAATCTCAGAGTGTGACCCAGGGCTTTCCCACTAAAGTTGCAATAAATACCTAGTGTCAGTGTTCACCTCTGAGTGTGGGATTCCCCCAGAGGAGTTTAGGTCCACAGGTTACAGGCACTGGACAACTGATATAAAATTGCCTGGTGTTTTAGCAAAGCTGAAACCCAGAAGAATGTGTTTGCCCCCTTCTTCCTCCAGATACCACCGAGTCTCTATTACATCTAGATGGCACCAGCATTAGATTATGGGATTTCATTTTGTTTGGGAAAATTGCTCGAGCACTGTAAAGTGCTAAATGTCATTGATGTTAGTCAATGTTGCCAAAATCTTGTGATTCCTGTTGACAACTTTGACTCTTATTTTTTATTCATTTTTTTTAAAGGAGACTCCACATCCAGAGCAGAGCCAACTTGGGGTGTGAACTCAAGACCTGAGCTGAGATCATAAGTCATACACTTAACCGACCGAGCCACCCGGGCGTCCTGACAACTTAGACTCTTTTAATAGAGAGACATAATAGAAGACTAATTTAACATCTAGGCCCCTAAAACAATGACACTCATTCTTAGGAAAGGCATCCTAGGCCACGGTGCTGAACGTATTGATAACTCTACCCAAACGTAAACCGTTCTGGTTGACAGAGGGCAGAACAAGAAATTGGCAAAGCCCTTAATCTCTGGATTTAAACTTGAAGTTATACTTTTGGACTCTTTAAAAGTGGGACACATAGGAAACATGAATTTCTCCCTGGGTAATTCATAGTAGGAGGAAATTTATATTCAAATATGGAATATCTCTATATATTTTTTTTGCATTTTGTTTTTGGTATCTTTATGATGTCATTTAGCCTCATTGCAGATACTCTAATAGGCTGGGTAGGACAATGGCTGGACTTAATCTGAGATGGGAGGTAAAACAGGGAGTGGATTTTCAGCCATGAAGCAACCTTGGAGTAAATATGATGTATAATTCTTTTTTTTTTAAAGATGTTATTTATTTATTTGACACAAAGAGTGAGAGAGAGAGAGAGAGCACAAGCAGGGGGAGCGGCAGGCAGAGGGAAAGGGAGAAGCAGACTCCCTGTTGAGCAGGGAGCCTGACAGGAGACTGGGATCATGACCTGAGCTGAAGGCAGATGCTTAACTGACTGAGCCACCCAGGCGCCCCAATCTAAAGTATAATTGTAATTCATTTCAGAACCTTCCTCTGGCAAAATTTGCCCTGCCCATCAGTGGTCTCTCCACAAAAGCAGAAGTTGGTATAGTGAGAGTAGTTTGGCAAACATGGGGTAGGACGACTGACCTTTTCCAATGGGGAACCGGCCACATCACAACACCTTAACAAAAAATTCAGATTTCTTCTGGGCTCACAGGTTCTCCTTTCTATGAATGCCAAGATGGAGAGACTAAAGGTCTCTGCTCTTAAAACTTCGGTTCTCCTTTGAGAACAGATGTTTAATAAGGAATAATAGAGATATCTGCACATCTTAGACAACCAACCCAGCCCAGTATGCATACTACAGCATGCAGTCTTTGTAGCTTGGAAACCACTTGATTCTCAGAATTGAGGGGTCCTTCTGTTATTCTGTCTCGGCAGACACGTCCTACTCAAGGCAGATCCCTAGTGCCTCACACAGAGCCAAGAACAGAAGAGGTACTTGGTGAATGCTTGTGAATGAATAAATGTATACCTGGAGATAACAATGGACCAGCCAATGCGGGCCCTCAGGGCAGTTCTTGCAAACCCAAGAACTGAAATGATCAAGCCAAGATGAGGCAATGGGAAGAGAGGAGAGAAGAATTAAGGGAATGGGAGGGCAATAGGAAGGTCCATAAAAGAGAGACAGAAGACTGAATAAAATCCCCCCAGTCTTCCAGTAAGGAAGTGAAAGTCATTTAAAAAAAAAAAAAGATTTTGGGGTAGCCCGGGTGGCTCAGCAGTTTAGTGCCACCTTCAGTCCAGGGCCTGATCCTGGACCCGGGATCGAGTCCCACGTCAGGCTCCCTGTGGGGAGCCTGCTTCTCCCTCTGCCTATGACTCTGCCTCTCTCTCTCTCTGAGTCTCTCATGAATAAATTTATTCAGAGACACAGAGAGAGAGGCAGAGACATAGGCAGAGGCAGGCTCCCTGCAGGGGGATGGGCAGGGGGAGCCTGATGCAGGACTTGATCCCAAGACCCCAGGATCATCTGAGCCAAAGGCAGATGCTCAACCACTGAGCCACCCAGGTGCCCCAGGAAGAGAGAGTTCTGCAAGCTCAATCACTTCTTGACCTTCTCTCATCTTAGTGGCTTTTTACCAGATGCTCACCTCCATTAAAATCTACTAAAATATAGGAGCATATTACAGGCCCGGCTTTATTGCTGAGTTATTTAAGGCATTGTGAGAATTTATCTGTAGCATCAGATTGGTGCTGGCTAACTCTAAATTCTTTTTTTTTTTTCTAAATTCTTTTTATAGTAAGTTTCTTCTGCAGGACTTGGAATTGAAATTGGAAATATGCAGGCCTGGAGTGCTAAGCTGGAGATGATGAGCAGGAAGTGGTAAAGGAGTGACTACCTTATTAGATCATATTCTCATTTTACCATTCTTTAGAACAAAGACATTTGCAGCCACAAAACTTGTTACTTTGTTGATATGATTGTGCTGAACTCAGTGATGATTGTGCCATGCTAAAAGCCTACTCGAATCCATCACTGGGAAATATAAAGAAACCTCAGACACTTTAGGATTGACTTTTTTTTATGGATAAACTGTGACTTAGGGAAGTTATTAAAGTGATTCAGAGCATCAAGTAACAAAAAATATTTTTTTAAGTGGCACAAGTGGATTAGAGTTCTCTTGATTATAAATAAAATCTATCCTTTAAAAAAAAATTCAGGCCTAAGACTTTAGGGGTCCTTTCAAACTCCCAACTGTTTGACAAGAGTTTTAAATAACTGGACCAGTAAAGGACTGTTCTCATCACCACCACCACCACCAGTACAGCACACTTATCCACACTAATTATTACACTAGGCAGAATGAACTAATTCTGAATGCTCAATGATATTATTAGTAGAAGTAGCTCTTTTTAAAAGCTTCAACTTCAGGAAATCTGGGTGGCTCAGTGGTAGAGCATCTGCCTTCAGCTCAGGTCATGATCCCAGAGTCCTGGGATCAAGTCCCACATCAGGCTCCCTGTGGGGAGCCTGCTTCTCCCTCTGCCTATGTCTCTGCCTCTGTGTCTCTCATGAATAAATAAGTAAAATCTTTAAAAAATAAAATAAAAGCTTCAACTTCACCATGAGTAATTACACTCAATTACAGGTGTAAAAATTTCCCATAGTGTGTCTTATAAAATCCACTGTGAATGTTAACCACATTTCGCCTCATGTGGAGTATTAGTCGTGTGCATAGGTAGGACAGAATTCAGCATAAAGCACTAATCCGGTGATTATATAGTCTGAGGCAGAACCCAGAGGTGGGCACTTTTTTTACTGACAGCACTTAAAATGCCCTATGAGATTACCCCAAGGAGTTCAAGTTCTAGTAAAATTATTTACGGTTAAGGGCTATAAAGCAATCCAAAGAATGTATAAACAATAAACCAACTCCAATTTTTCATGGATGCCATAATTTTTTTAGAGTTCTTGTTTTTAGTTAACTTCAAAAAACACAGGTCTATTTCAGAAATGGACTTTGAAGAACGCATAAAAATTGCAATCTCTTAGAGAAAAAACACCTATTAGTCAAATGATCTACCAATGAACGGATGGTAGTTCAAATATAGTAAACTATAGTTGAAGAAACTCTATTGTTCGCAATTACTCCCAGAATAGTTTAATTCAACAATGTTCCAGGTTAACCCTGTGACCATACCTTGGCAGAGCCCTCAACTACCTGCATTCCTGCACCTGCGGTGTGGAAAGAAATTATGTAAAAAGTCAATAATGAAAGAGGTAAAGGCATTTTCAGAGCTTGACTCTCCCCATTCTTTACCTTAGTGTCAGAGCAATGGGAGGGGAGATAGAGAAAGAAAATACATACATTTCAAAGGAAACTATAAAAGTGTATCCACATTTAGATAACCCCAGAAGGTATAAATTTTACCAAGGTCATGGAACCACCCACTTCCATTCAGGAGGTAGTCACACCTACTTTGTGTCCAAAATAAACCTATACAATTGGAGGCATTGTAAAGGAGATGGAGTCAAAAGTTAATACATACTTGCAATCAGGCCAGAGGGAGAAAAAGAATACTGTTTGGAGAATGGGGCAATGAAAAAGAGTGTTCAAAGGAAAAATTCACAAATATGCTCTTGGGGAAAATACTAATACAAATGAACATGAATCAGAAAATGTATTCTTCAACAAATTGCTGGGAGAGAAATAAATCTCACAAAGTTCATCTTTATGCAGAATATATTTCTCTTTTTTTTTCTCCCAGGCAAACCAGAAGCATATGCCTCTTAGTAACATTATTGCCCTGTGAGATCTCACCAGAAGAACAGAGAAAAATGGGTCCATATGTACCTTTGGCAATAAAGATCGTTTAATGACAGCTGAAATTTGCTTGCATGCTTGTAATACAAAACTTAGCCAGGTTTATCATTTCACCTGATGTATATAAAACTGTTTGTATGGGTAGCCCAGGTGACTCAGCAGCTTAGCCTTCAGCCCAGGGCCTAAACCTGGAGACCCAGGATCAAGTCCCACATCAGGCTCCCTGCATGGAGCCTGCTTCTCTCTCTGCCTGTGTCTCTGCCCCTCTCTCTCTGTATGTCTCTCATTAATAAATAAATAAAATATTTTTAAAAATTAAAAAAAATAAAACTGTCTGTACTATTTAAAAATCTCTGTCAGATCTATAAAATTAACTATAGCCCAGGAACTCCATGCTAACATGATGAGTGAATGACTGAACATGTGAATTTTGGCCTACATTATTGCCAAACATTTCCCCTCATGTATTCTTTTTTTTTCCCCTCATGTATTCTTGAAGCTTGATCTCCAATTTTATCTTCCCAGGAAAAGTGCTGATATTAGAAAAGAATCTATGAAGTTCTTCCCCAAGAAAATACCCCCTTTTAAGTGGAGAGTAAAAAAGAAAAAAAAACCCTTCAGCTTTTTTCCTATTTTTGTAATGTAACAGCTTTTTTGAAGTATAATTATGTACTATAAAATTCTCCAGTTTTCAGAGTACACATTAATGACAGTACATTTAAAGAGTTGTGCAACTATCACTACAATCCAATTTTAGACTGTTTCCATCACCCCCAAAAAGGTCCCTTGGACCCGTTCAAAGTCACTCTCCATCCTATCCCTAGACTCAGGCCATCAATAGTAATATTATTTCACTCTATAGATAAGGAAACTGAGATTCTATGTCAAGTCCTTTGCCTAAGAGGTCACAATTATTAGGCCCTGGATCTGGGATTTGAATCCAGAAATATTTGATTCCAACGCCATTTCTTTCCATACGCTAGGCTACAGAACTAGGTACTACCAGATATATTTCTCCCCAAGACATAGCTACAGTTATTAGATAAGTCTTGGACAATAAATAGATTTAAATAACTAATAGAATTGTCATTTATCTACTTGGTGTGACATTAGACGGTGAAAAAAGTCACCTAAACTAAATCAACTTCTTGTGCCTGTAGTTTTTCTGTTTATTTATTAGTCAGGGTTTTTTCATCAATGAATTATGGCCTGCCTGGTTCAGAAGACTCGAAGTGACTTAGAAAGGTCTTTCAGGGGATCCCTGGGTGGCTCAGCGGTTTGGTGCCTGCCTTTGGCCCAGGGCGCGATCCTGGAGTCCCAGGATAGAGTCCCACGTAGGGCTCCCAGCATGGAGCCTGCTTCTCCCTCCTCCTGTGTCTCTGCCTCTCTCTCTCTCTCTCTCTCTCTCTCTCTCTCTCTGTCTATCATAAATAAATAAATCTTTTTAAAAAAGGTCTTTCAATACAATGATTTTAAACATTTTGGGGTTCATACATCAATGAAGATCAGATAAAGGCTGTCCCAGAAAAATGAAAAAATACACACACCATGGTGAATAACATTTCTAGGAGTCCATGGGCTCCAAAAGCCATAAACTCCAGTTTGAGGGGGCACCTGAGTGGCTCAGTGGTTGAGTGTCTGCCTTTGGCTCAAGGCATGATCCTGGGGTCTTGGGATTGAGTCCCGCATCAGGTTCCCTGGAGGGAGCCCGCTTCTCCCTCTGCCTATATCTCTGCCTCTCTCTGTGTCTCTCATGAATAGATAAATATATAAATCTTGAAAGAAGAAACACCTCCAGTTTGAGAACTCTCACTAATGATGGGGATGAAGCCAAGAGCAGTTGCTTGCCTGTACAACACCTTTGTCAAGTATTACAAGATGTAGTCACCATAAACAAATGCCCTCTGTACGGTAAATACACTGCATAGAGGTACATGGTGGCCCTGACCAAAACAGTGGGCCTGTTAATCAAAGTGTTATGCCTGTTTTGTTTTGTATCCCAAGATCCCAGAGCAAGACTTGCTACAGAATAGGTGTTCAATTACGCTTGACTCATGAATATATGATAACTGAAATGTTTTATTCCACAATAAGATATCACTTAAAATGCAAATTACCTGAAAAAGGTTAACACTGAGGCTAAACTTTAGAGGAAGGTTTGAACCCCTAGGTCAGTTCCTTTGAGATGAGAGAGGAAGGTCACAATGTGTGATTTGAAAGCTTGAAAAGAAATCTTTCACCAAGACCCGAATCAGGCAGGACCTCAGTCATGTAGTGCCTTTCTGAAGGGACTGGTGATTAAGATGAAAGAATAGCTCACCTGTGAATTGCCACCAAATAAGTAGGCTTCCACAGCTAAAAACAACACACGCTCAGCAGTACTAGAACATCTTAGTGTTTTCCACATCTCTTCAGGTCCATTTTGCTTCCATGGAAACTACTGATTTACATCGACTCACAAAGAACTTCTATAGGAAAACACTTGGAGACAGTCAAATGCAGACATGTGAGTTTAATGTACTCAGAGGTCTCAGGTTTTCCTGTTCACAGAAGGTTGTCAGGGGCATCCAGCATACCTTCCAGCCCTCAGTTTATACTCAACACTCTTATAAGCATTGCTAAATATATCATACTGAATCCTCAAACTCCTGGTTTCTACAATTCAATTCAGCAAACATTTATTAAAGGGCTATTATGAGCCCTGTCTTGTCCTAGGCTCTAAAAATATAGAGATAACTTCTGTGATCAATGCAGCACTGACCCCAGGGAAAGGGCTAATGAAGCAACATCTGTTTGCTATAAAAATCCGGATGTTTATTGGGGCTTCTCAACCCCTAGGTGATAGGTTGTCTTGCTTATGTGCCACCACGGCATCTTGGGGATCTCCTTTGGTAGTACTGGCCACACTGGTTTAATGGCTAATTTTCTATTACACTAGGAGACTCAGACTCTGACTCACTACTTTGTCTCTTATACCTAGCATAAAGCCTGCAATTGAGTAGATACTTGGTAAATGCTTTTGAATACAATAAGGGTTAAAGCAGTTCAAGTAAATTTAAATAGTTTTCAATGGCAAGATTATTTTCTAAAGGTAAAGCACCACGATTCTGGAGAGAAGAGAACATGATTGTAGGTAAGGGTTGAAGCAGAACGGTTTCCTCTAAGGTAGGGGATCAGGGCAATTAGACCGTAAGCCTTCATTCCCAACAACATTTCCTAATGCTGTATCTCTAACCCTTTTGGTTTTTTAAAGCATTTTTAAAAGATATTTTTTAGGTCATCTCTATACCCAAAGTGGGGCTCAAACTCACAACCCCAAGATCAAGAGTTGCATGCTCTACCAGCTGAGCCGGCCAGGCACCCCTCTAGCCCTTTTGTTTTTAATTCAGTCGTTTGTTTTCTGCTGCTGGGACATGCTGAGCTTAAGAACCTATGTACATAAAACCTATATATGTTTTTTGTTTGTTTGTTTAAAGATTTTATTTATTTACTCATGAGAGACAGAGAGGGAGAGAGGCAGAGACATAGGCAGAGAGAGAAGCAGGCTGTACGCAGGGAGTCCGATGTGGGACTTGATCCTGGGACTCCAGGATCACTCCCTGGGCTGAAGGCAGGTGCTCAACCACTGAGCCACCCAGGTGTCCCAAAACCTATACATGCTTTTAAAGAAACTGACACTTTGTCCCTTTCTAGAAAAGGAATATGAGGAGCAGACTCTAAGATACCCTCAATAATCTTAGCCTTTTATTATTTATGCTCTTATTAAATCCTTGAGTACAGATGAAATCTACTTCTAACAAACAGCACAAGAGTGATGTGATATCACTTCTGTGATTATGTTACATAAGACCATAATTTCCATCTTGCTGACTCTCTGGCTCAATTTGGTAAAACTGCCATATTTTGAGCTACCCAGTAGAGAGGACTAAATGGCAGAAAGCTTTATTTTATTTTTATTTTTTTTAATTTTTTTTGGCAAAAAGCTTTAAAACAGCCTCTGACAAAGAACCAGCAAAGAATGGAAGCCCTCAGTCCATCAGTCTTTGAGGGAATAAATACTGTCAACAACCACATGAGCTTGGAAGCATATGTTTCTCCAGTCAAGCCTCCAGATGAGACCTACCTGACACCATGATGGCAGCCTTGTGAAAGAGTCTACGACAGAGAACCTAGCTAAGTTATGCCCAGATTCTTGACCCATAGAATTTGTGAGATAATAAATATGCATTGTTATAAAGTGCTAAGTTTGTGGTAAATTGTTATGCAGCAATAGATAATTAATACAGAAGGGAAGTTCATTCTTTTGTTTTCCTTTTGGCAAACAACATTTGAAACATTATCTTCCATCTGTCACTTTAGTTCTAGGATTTAATAGCAAGAAGAAAGAATAGTAACCAGATTGATAAATAAATTTTAAGGCTAATGGTAGCCAGTAACAGAACTGTTAGAATTTTAGTAAGAGAATGGAAATGTAAAGTCACTAAAAAGAAAAAAAAGAGAAGACTATAGATCATGAAAGGAACTGTCTGAAAACTTCAGTTTCAGGACAAGATGGTATAATGGGGCCAGCATTTTACCTGTGCACTGAAACAATTAAAAAACAGACAAGCTGTATGAAATAACAGTGTAAGACACTGTACATCAGAAAACAAAGGACAGATATGTGAGAGATGAGAAACAAAGGAGATGAGCTCTATAATTTTCCCAGCTTACTGCATTGAGGGATTTTGTAGGCCATGTTTCAGAGAAGGGAAATGCAGGCAGAGTCCATTGATTCCTGAGTTAAAGAGACAAGCCTGAGAGTCTGGGAGAGACTAAAGCAGTCAGAGCTCTCATAAAATAGTCCTGGAGAGAAAAGAACTATACACAAGGAATTCTGGAGATCTGCAGATGATCTCCCTGAAGTACTCAGCTGAGGAATGATCAGTGTTATGTGTGAGGAAATTATCTGAAGTCAGGGAAAGAACACCCAAAAGGATTAGAGGTAAGAGTGCCAGGCCCTCACACAGAGCTGGTATTAGTGTCTGTTCTCACCAAGGCTTGAGATTCAGAGTGTTGGCTTAAGTCTGGAAATGGGACTTGCCTTACTCATAGTGGATGACTAGCCCTAGAATAACCACATCTTTGGTTATGACTGTCAAATCTTTTTTTAAAAAAAGATTTTATTTATTTATTCATGAGAGAGACAGAGACATAGGCAAAGGGAAAAGCAGGTTCCTTGCAGGGAGCCTGATGCAGAACTCTATCCCTGGACCCCAGGATCACAACCTGAGCTAAAGGCAGATGCTCAACCGCTGAGCCACCCAGGTGTCCCCTAACTGTCAAATCTTAAAAGCAAGACCCGAAATAATCAAATAGTTTCCAAGTAACTTAACTGCATACATGAACAAAGAAAGCTCAAGAATAATCTTAGGATACAAAAATAAGTGGCACACAATGTCTGGCATCAAATATTAAATTGCCACAAACGACCAGGGAAATATGACCCCAAATGAGGAGAAATTCACTCTATCAAAACTGACACAGAATAGATACAGATGTCAAAATGGTGGAAAAATATATTAGAGCAGTTTGTACTATATTCCATATATTCAAAATTAAAAGTGGTTATGTGAAGGATATTTTAAAAGCCTAAATAGGGACACCTGGGTGGCTCAAGGGTTGGGCACCTGCTTTCTGCCCAGGGTGTGATCCTGGATTCCGGGGATCAAGTCTGCATCGGGCTTCCTGCATGGGGCCTGCTTCTCTCTGCCTATGTCTCTGCCTCTCTCCCTCTTTGTCTCTCATGAATAAATAAATACAATTTTTTTTTAAAAAAAGCCTAAATAGGGATCCCTGGGTGGCCCAGCAGTTTAGTGCCTGCCTTCAGCCCAGGGCATGATCCTGGAGTCCTGGGATCAAGTCCCACATCAGGCTCCCTGCGTGGAGCCTGCTTCTCCCTCTGCCTGTGTCCCTACCCCTCTCTCTCTATGTCTCATGAATAAATAAATAAATCTTTTAAAAAAATAAATAAAAATTAAAAAAATTAAAAAGCCTAAATAAAACTTCTAGCAATGAAAATTGCAATGTGTGAGATGAAAATATATACTGGGTGGGATTAATGTCAGATAGATGTTGCAGAAGAAAAAATTAGTGAACTTGAAAACATAGCAATAAAATTATACAAACTGCAACACAGAGAGAAAAATATTTAAAAGAAAAGAAAAAAGAAGAAAAGAAAAGAAAAAAAGAACTAAAGAAAGAATACAGCATGACTTAATTGTGACTCCAAGCAGCCTGATGTATGTGTAAGTGGAGTCCCTGAAATGGGAAGTTAGTTGGGAAGAGAAATGCATTTGAAGAAATGATGGCTAAAATTTTTCCAAACAAGCCCAATCACAATAAACATAAATAAAACATCACCAAGGCACATCATAAACAAATTTCTGAAAAACAGTAATAAAGATAAAAGCTTAAAAGAAGCAAAAGAAAAAAGACACATTCTGTATAGAAGAAAAATGATAAGGATGATAGCAAATTTCTCATCAAAAACAATGCAAGTGAGAAGACGGTGAAGCAATATTTTTAAGTATTAAAAGAAAAGAAGCCTGTTAACCTAGAAATCTAGACCTGAGAAAATGTCTCTCAAAACCAAAGGAAAAATAGACTTCTCAGGCATACAAAAGATAAAACAATTCATCAGCAGCAAACTTATACTGTAAGAAATGTTAAAGAATGTCCTTCAGACAGAAGGAAAATTTTACCAGATGCAAATATGAATCTACAGAAAGGAATGGTAAATACATGGGTAAACATATACAGTGTTTTCTTATTTAAATCTCTTTAAAATATAGCTATTTACACACGAATAATAAAAATGGAGATGTGATTTGCAACATATATAAAAGAAAACTGTATGACAATAATAGCACAAAAGTTGGGAGGGGAAAAATAAAAGCATAATGTTGTAAGGTTCTTACACTCTAGGAGAACTGGTACAATATCACTAGAAAGCAGGGTGTGACAAATTAGAAATATATAATATAACCCTAAAGCAACCACTAAAATATAACAAAAAAGGTTATACCTACTAAGCTATCAAAGGAAATAAAATAGAACAATAAAAAAACCTCAACCCCCCCCCCAAAGAAGGTAGAAAATAAGGAATAGGGAACAAAGAGAAGATGACACAAATAGAGGGGAAATGCAAGTTGGTTGCATTAAACCAGACTGTATCAATAATTGCATTGACTGGTATAAGTTTGAAACACCCCAATTAAAAAACGGAATAAAAATAATCTAAAAAGACAGAGAATAAAAAACAGATTGAATAAAAAGGGAAGACCCAATTATATGTTACCTATAAGAAATGAACATTAAATAAGAAGGCTTAAATAGCAAAAGAATTGAAAAATATATGCTATTGTAACAACCAAGCAAAAGAAAGCTAGAATGGCTATATTATTACCAAGGTAGATTTCAGAACAAAGAATATTATCAGAGATTAGAAGTGTCATTTTGAAATGATAAAATGGTCAGTTCGTCAAGAGGACATAGCAGTTCTAAATATATACCTAATAACCAAGCTTTAACATACATGAAGAAAAAACTGACAGAACCACAAAGAGACAAATCAACAACTATAGTCTAATATTTTAATATTCCTCTTTCAATAATTGATAGAAGTAATAAACAGAAAATCAGGGAGAATATAGTATACTTCATCAACACTATCAGCCAACATGACATGATTGACATTTATAGAACATTCCATCCAACAATATAAAAATGCACATTCTTTCCAACGGCACTTAAAATATTTACCAAAATAAGCTGTATTCAGAGAAAAATATGTCATAATAAACAAAGGAATAAAGTTATACAAAGTATATTCCCTGATCATAATAGAATTAAATTAGACCTCACTTACAAACAGACACATAGATCAGTGGAACAGAATAGAGAATCCAGAAGTGGACCCTGAACTTTATGGGCAACTAATATTCGATAAAGGAGGAAAGACTATCCATTGGAAGAAAGACAGTCTCTTCAATAAATGGTGCTGGGAAAATTGGACATCCACATGCAGAAGAATGAAACTAGACCACTCCCTTTCACCATACACAAAGATAAACTCAAAATGGATGAAAGATCTAAATGTGAGACAAGATTCCATCAAAATCCTAGAGAAGAACACAGGCAACACCCTTTTTGAACTCGGCCATAGTAACTTCTTGCAAGATACATCCACAAAGGCAAAAGAAACAAAAGCAAAAATGAACTATTGGGACTTCATCGAGATAAGAAGCTTTTGCACAGCAAAGGATACAGTCAACAAAACTCAAAGACAACCTACAGAATGGGAGAAGATATTTGCAAATGACATATCAGATAAAGGGCTAGTTTCCAAGATCTATAAAGAACTTCTTAAACTCAACACCAAAGAAACAAACAATCCAATCATGAAATGGGCAAAAGACATGAACAGAAATCTCACAGAGGAAGACATAGACATGGCCAACATGCATATGAGAAAATGCTCTGCATCACTTGCCATCAGGGAAATACAAATCAAAACTACAATGAGATACCACCTCACACCAGTGAGAATGGGGAAAATTAACAAGGCAGGAAACAACAAATGTTGGAGAGGATGCGGAGAAAAGGGAACCCTCCTACACTGTTGGTGGGAATGTGAACTGGTGCAGCCACTCTGGAAAACTGTGTGGAGGTTCCTCTAACAGTTAAAAATAGACCTGCCCTACGACCCAGCAATTGCACTGTTGGGGATTTACCCCAAAGATACAAATGCAATGAAACGCCGGGACACCTGCACCCCGATGTTTCTAGCAGCAATGGCCACGATAGCCAAACTGTGGAAGGAGCCTCGGTGTCCAACGAAAGATGAATGGATAAAGAAGATGTGGTTTATGTATACAATGGAATATTACTCAGCTATTAGAAATGACAAATACCCACCATTTGCTTCAACGTGGATGGAACTGGAGGGTATTATGCTGAGTGAAGTAAGTCAGTCGGAGAAGGACAAACATTATATGTTCTCATTCATTTGGGGAATATAAATAATAGTGAAAGGGAAAACAAGGGAAGGGAGAAGAAATGTGTGGGAAATATCAGAAAGGGAGACAGAACGTAAAGACTGCTAACTCTGGGAAACGAACTAGGGGTGGTAGAAGGGGAGGAGGGCGGGGGGTGGGAGTGAATGGGTGACGGGCACTGGGTGTTATTCTGTATGTTAGTAAATTGAACACCAATAAAAAAAAAAAAAAAAAAAAAAGACCTCACTTACAGAATATCTGGAAATTGGCCAAATATTTGGAAATCAAATAATACACTTTTAAATAATCCATGAGTCAAAGATAAAATTAACAGTGAAATTAGAAAATATTTTGAACTAAATTAAAATGAAGACACAACATATCAGAATTTGTGAGATGTTGCTTATGCAACACTTTAGGAAAATTCTGGCGTTAAGTCTTATATTTGAGAAAGAAGAATGGTCTCAAATCAATGACCTCAGCTTCCACCTTGAGAAACTAGGAAAAGAAGAAATTAAGCTCAAAGTAAGTAGAAGAAAGGAAATAAATCAATAAAAACAATAATGGAGAAGATCCATAAAATTGATAAACCTCAATTAGCCAGACTAATCAGGTAAGAGTTTCAGCTTTATTGAGGTATTAATTGACAATAAAATTGTAAGACATTTAAAGTATACAAAGTGATGATTTGATATACATTATGAAGATTCCTCCCATCAGAGTACTTCAAGAGCTCTGAAACCCAATTATAGGGGAAAAAATCCTAATACATTTCAGCAAAGGATTTAAACAGACCAAAGAAGGGGCACCTGGGTGGCTCAGTTGGTTAAGTGTCTGCTTTCGGATCAGGTCATGATCCTGGGGTTCAAGGATCAAGCCCTACATGAGGTTCCCTGCTCAGCAGGGAGTCTGCTTCTCTCCCTTCCTCAGCCTCTCCCTCTGCTTGTGTGCTCGCTCTCAAATAAATAAATAAATAAATAAATAAATAAATAAATAAATAAATAAAATCTTTAAAAAAAGACTAAAGAAGATATATGCAAAGCAACAAAAGAAAAAGTCATTAGAAAAATATAAGTTAAAACCATAATGATGGGCAGCCCTGGTGGCTCAGTGGTTTAGCGTCGCCTTCAGTCCAGGGTGTGATCCCAGAGATCCTAGATTGAGTCCCACGTTAGGCTCCCTGCATGGAGCCTGCTTCTCCCTCTGCCTGTGTCTCTGCCTCTCTCTCTCTCTCTCTCTGTCTCTATGAATAAATAAATAAAATGTTAAAAAAAACCATAATGAGATATCAGTATATACTTATTAAAATAGCTAAAATAAAAATGACTGACCATATTAAGTATTGATGAAGATGTGAAGTAACTGGAGCTCTCATACAGTGGTGGTCAGAATGTGAAATTGTACAAACACTTTGGAAAGCCATTTGACAGTTTCTTCAAAAGTTAAGCATATACCCACCATATGATTCAGCCATTCCATTCCTAGGTATTTACCCAAGAGAAATGAAGGAATAAATCCATATGAAAATTTGCAGAAGAGTGTTCAAAGCAGCTTTATTTATAATAACCAGAAGACAACCCATGTCTCCATCAACCAGTGGATGGATAAACTGTACATTTAACAGAATACTATTCAGCCATATAAAAGAATGAACTACTAATACAAGCAATAACATGAAGGAATCTCAAAATAACTATTCTGAGTGAAAGAAGCCAGAGAAAAAGGAGTACATGCTTTATGAGTCCATACTCATAAAACTAGAAAATGCAAACTAATCAAACTATTATACTTTGGGGAATTATAGATATGTTCCTTATCTTGATTGTGGTGATGGTTTCATGGGCATACATATATCAAACCTTATGAAATTGGACTCTTAAGTTATGTGCAGTTCATTGTACATCAAATACTCATCAACAAAGATAAATATCCATAATTCATTGCAAGGAAGGTAAATCTTACAACATTTATAGCCATCAAAAGAGGAAAAATGTAAATTCTATGTATAACATCGATTTGTACTAATGTAACTTATGTCAAATACCACAAATATTTTTCTTATTAAAGAAAGAAGCTGGGCAGCCCGGGTGGCTCAGGGGTCTAGCGCCGCCTTCAGCCCAGGGCCTGATCCTGGAGACCTGGAATCGAGTCCCATGTCGGGCTCCCTGCATGGAGCCTGCTTCTCCTTCTGCCTGAGTCTCTGCCTCTCTCTCTCTGTGCATCTCTCATGAATAAGTAAATAAAAATCTTTAAAAATAAAGAAAGAAAAAGAAAGAAACAAAGAAAGAAGCCTCAGAGGCTGTGCATCCCTATAAATCTTGTATGATGAACTCTACGTGGGAAAGCATGCCCTGTCTGCTTCATATACAACTTAAGTTTACAAATGTGTCTTGTTTTGTTTCTTAATCATCTGGAGCTCTGTCTTCACTGCATGATTAGTTAAGAAGGGACGATTTGAAGGTACCTTCCTGAAGGACCAGCCACATCTTTGAAACTGGGCCAGATCAAACTCAGACAGGACTCTGTTTCCCACTGGTGAGAAGTGCTTTCCTCACAGTATCCTTCTAAAATAATTATTATTGTCTTCATTTTACAGATGAGAAAACCAAGGCTGAGGAATACTAATTTCCTCTGGCTCACTCAGTTGTACCAGAGGGCATTATCAAGCTCTGTATTATTGATTATAAAGTCTAGGATATTCACACAATGAGCAAAGGAGTTAATGCTGCTTAAGGACCAGGCCCCCTTGTCAGCTCTCTACTCATGTTGTCTTATTTAGATTTTTAATTTTCAATTTTTTTTAGGTAGGCTCCATGCCCAGCATGGAGCCCAACATGGGCCTTGAGCTCAGGATCCTGAGATCAAGACCTGAGCAGAAATCAAGGGTTGGATGCTTAACCAACTGAGTCACCCAGGCGCCACTCTTGTTATCATGTTTAATGATTAAAACTCTGAGGATTGATTTTGTCATTCCTGATTTACAGATGGGGAAACCGAGCCAGAAATAGGTCAGTGCTGATGAGTCACTGAAGAGCTGGGGGTGGACTACAAATATGGTAACAACATAAACAAAGCCCAGACAGAGGAGTTTCAGAGGCAGAAGAGACGTGAAGCAGGGAGATGGCAGGAGTGCACAGCCTACCTTCTGGAGCCTGGGATACAATTTGCCAAAAAAGATGGTTTGGCTCTATTTGCCTTGTATTTCCATTTAAAACTCTTGAAGGCATCACCCTCTATTTCTTAAGGGGACAGTGGCAATTTCTAACAATGTTCTAATGTGCTCATGGAGATATATCTATGATTAAGCACCAACCAGTCTTCATGTCCTTCTCTGAGTCCTTTACCACAGAACTATTCTAAACCCCACAATAGATATACCTCTGTTTGGTATGCACATCAACCATGCTATCCCACCATAGATTATCTGCATGCAGGAATTCCAGCATCTTGGCTTCATTTAATTTTTTGCTCAAAGACAAGAAAAGATACAAAATTTTTGAAAGGACTATCCCAAGAGAATTTTACCTTAGTACTTCTTTTTTAAAAATATTTTATTTATTTATTCTTGAGAGACACACACACAGAGAGAGAGAGGCAGAGACATAGGCAGAGGGAGAAGCAGGTTCCTTGCAGGGAGCCCCCATGTGCTACTGGATACCAGGACCCCAGGATCACAACCTGAGCCAAAGGCAGATGCCCAACTGCTGAGCCACCCAGGCATCCCATCTTAGTACTTCTTAAGTTGGAGGATCAAAAGTTTTATCTCCAAAGTGATAGTGTGGTTAACAATGGGATTTGATAACATATTAAATTCTCTTCACCCAAGAGGGATTTAATGCAAAAAATAAAGTTCTTTAGGTCCACTTAAAAAATGCACACATTGGGCAGCTTGGGTGGCTCAGCGGTTTAGTGCCACCTTCAGCCCAGGACCTGGTCCTGGACACCCAGGATCAAGTCCCACATCAGGCTCCCTTCATGGAGCCTGCTTCTCCTCTGCCTGTCTCTCTCTCTCATGAATAAATAAATAAAATCTTTAAAAAAATGCACACAAATGTTGTATAAATTCCAAAAGATAAGAAAACCACCTTAAAAAGCTGGAAATTATAATGATGGTAATTTTTTGAATGTCACTAAATGCCAGAAAGTCACAAACATGCTCTGGATTTTTTTTGAAGATTTTATTTATTTATTCATGAAAGACACAGAGAGACAGAGAGGCAGAGACATAGGCAGAGGGAGAAGCAGACTCCTCACAGAGAGCCGGATGCGGGACTCAATCCCAGGACCCCAGGATCATGCCCTGAGCCGAAGGCAGACTCTCAACCACTGAACCACCCTGGTGTCCCGCTCTGGATTAATTCTTATAATAATTGGGTAGAATATTTGACAGTATCTTCATTTGTAGAGAAGGACATGAGATTTGAAGGTCATGTGACTGGGGCACCTTGGTGGCTCAGTTGGTTAAGTGTCTGACTCTCCATCTCAGCTCAGGTCTTGATCTCAGGGTCATGAGTTCAAGCCCTATACTGGGCTCCACACCCAGTGTGGAGCCCACTTTAAAACTAACTAAATGAATGAATAATAAAAAGGTTCAAAAGAAGGTCATGTGACATCTTCATGTTCATACAACAAATACATATCAGAATAAGGATTCCAACCCAGCTTTGTTTGGCTCCAATTCCCATATCACACTACCACTCTGGTACTGGAAGAAAGCCACTTCTGCTCCATTTCCCTTATGTGTTTCAGGGGACATGAACTGACTAGTGCATGGTGGAAACCATAAGAAATTCTCTTTAGGAAAGGATCAAAGACTGCCTCAAATCTAAATTAGCAGCATGGTTCTGGGGGAAAAAAAACCACTTGACTTTGGGGCTCATTCTTACCTTGTTTCCAAATTAGGCCTAATAGTGAATATTGTGGACATGTGGACATTGAAGCTATTTCATGTGATTTCAGGAAGCTTATATGTTATACTGATCCACTCATGCCAAAATTGGAATCATACTTTGTTCTAGCCCTGAGGGAAAAGCTGACCAACTGAACTGAATGGGATTCAGGAAGGGCTGCATCCAGGAACTGAGGGGTAATGCTTGGTTGCAGCCTTCAAGACCTTTCCTTCTTCACACAAGTGTCAAAGGCCCACCCCAGAACCCTGGTGAAGTGCTTGGGGTTTTGCCATCTGTTCACAGACTTAGCATCGATATTTATTAAATTCTTTATATAGATTATCTCATGTCAACCTCATGTAATTTGGCAAGATGGGCAATGTCTTAGATGACCAGCGGGGCAGAGAGAGTTTGAGTGATTTGCCTAAGGGCACATAGCCACAAATGACAAAACTAAGATTCAAACTAGGCCAATCTGACTTCATCATCTATCCTCCACCCCAGACATCATGTCAATATTCCTGAAAGTGTGGTTGTTTTAGGAATTCCATGGCAGGGCCATCTGGGGAGGGGGCGCATAATCACACACATTCTTGGGCCCCACTCAGACTCACAGCAATGGGATTGCAACAGCTGCACTTGAAAGTGTAGAGACTGATGCTCTCCAGTGGAGGCCTTTTCCCTGCTTGAGCGTGTCCGAAGTGCCTGCTCCTACCTATCTTCCTCTGCTGCTGCTCATGCACACACCTGCTGGTCACTCTGCTGGCTCCATCTGTTGCTGTCAGCCCACAGAGCACACTCCTGTCTTTTTTTTTTTTAAGATTTTACTTATTTATTCATGAGAGACACAGAGAGGGGCAGAGACCTAGGCAGAGGGAGAAGGAGGCTTCCTGTGGGGACCCTGATGCACAGACTCGATCTCAGGACCCCGGGACCATGGCCTGAGCCAAAGGCAGATGCTCAACCACTGAGCCCCCCAGGTGCCCCCATGCTCCTGTTTTATATGAGTTCTCTCCCATCTGTCTCTAAGGCCTAGCTCCTTATTGTCAGTTCTGTGTCCCCAAGGCATAGCAAGCACAAGTCTATGAAACTAAGGACTACGCATCTCAGAGAGTAAGACTGACTGGGTGTCAGGCTGTTCTGAGCTGCTGGGACCACCAGGTTTGGGCACCAAAGTCTAGGAAAGAAGAAACACAAGGGAGCTCTGGTGCAAGGTGCTGTTCAATGGTATATAAAACACAATTCCATTTAATCCTCTCCAATCACCCCTCAAGGTACGTTTCTTTATATCCATTTAAAAGAGGAGGGTCATAAAGTAAAAGAAGTAAAATGATTTCCCAACATCACATGCAGTATCAGAGATTTTCCATTCTAGTCTCAGGATCCACTCCCCACTTGCTCTCTGTCCCGAAAGCTGACCTCTATGACCACATCAAAGGTTGCCTTGCCCAAATGGGTTCAGCCAATGGGTGCCCTGGCAGGATGTGGGAGGGCAGGAGGAGAATGAGACCAGGGTAGTTATTCCTTGGCTGTCTTCCTTTGGGGTCATTTCAGGCTGGCTGCATCCCTCAACTGAAGGTCGCGGTTCCCATCAGGTGCCCCTCTCTGGGTTATCATAACCACTTCCTTCTCTTATTCCTTAGGACCTGGGACTAGTAACAGCCACACCATTAGTGCACTACCCCATGTGGTTCCCCTTTACCGTTCCCACACATTCGTAAATGGTTCCTTTTTCAAGCCTTCCTGAAATTATCTTAATTTGAGCATACCATCTGTTTCCTGCTGGGTCCCTGACAGATATACATGGTTATTGAGTAATGGAAGTGGGATTGAAACCCAGACCTAGTCTGACTCTGAAGCCCATGTTCTTACCACTACCCTATTCTTATACTCTGACGTCCTAACCAGAGCAGATCCAAAGACAACACCCCACCTCTTGCTCATTCATTTCAATTCAACAGACATTAGCAGAGTATCTACTATGTGTTAGGAATCACCTGGAATCACAGACTAGTTCCTGGACCTTTCTGAGCCCCCTTTATCCATTTCTATGAAGATTGAATAGAATTATCTACATGAATTGTAAACTTGTTCTTAGGATAATATTCTCTATAAAATGTGACAGGAAAAGTATGTTACTTATTTTTTTTCTCAGAACCTTCTACAATGCCTGAGTTAAATTTTTTTTTAAATTTTTATTTATTTATGATAGTCACAGAGAGAGAGAGGCAGAGACACAGGCAGAGGGAGAAGCAGGCTCCATGCACCGGGAGCCCGACGTGGGATTTGATCCCGGGTCTCCAGGATCGCGCCCTGGGCCAAAGGCAGGCGCCAAACCGCTGTGCCACCCAGGGATCCCAATGCCTGAGTTATAGTAAGACTCCAGTGAATGTTATTTGAGTAACTGAATACATGGATGGATGGATAGACAGATGATAGATAGATAGATAGATAGATAGATAGATAGATAGATAGATAAATGGATGAATGGACAAAAACATGGTTGGGTTTGGGGCACTTAGACATGCTAGAGATGTGTAATGTATTCACTTCTTTCTCAACTGAACTTTGAACATCCAAAGTGCAAATGGCTTTCCCACTCCTGTGTGGGGCATTCCTCCCTCCACTCTAAGATTGAGAAGGCTGGGAAACAGGATGAAGTCCAAATCTGCTGCATTCACCCAAGGGTCACCTTCCTGAAAATGAATGGACTGAGTCTGTTCTTATGCAAAAGACTTTACATTGATTTTTAAGACCATCAGTAGAAGTTTTTGCAGATACTTGGAACAAGACGGAAAACGTGCTCAAGCACTCGATAACTTCCAAAGCAGCATTTTAATGAATTACAGTAAATGCAAATTGATCAGGAGCATATGGATTTAATTTATCCTTAAGGACATGCATTTAAACATTTAAGGGGAAAATGTGTCTTTGGAAACATTCTGGATTATGTCCAGTGCAGAACATTTAAAACAAATTTTCAAATTTTAGATGAATCCAGATCTCTGGTATACTTGCTCAGTCTTCATCGAGGGATGCAGATGGAAAGTTATTTTTATTTTAAAAATAGAATTCTCAAAAGGAGCTAGGAAGTGGAAGGCCAGCACTCAAGTCCCAGCCTGATCGTTCATTGTGTGACCTTGGCAAAGCCCTTAACTTCTGTGAGACTATTTCTCACTCGTGAAAACCAGACAATGCTTTGCAGCCTTCGCCTGGTTTCTGTGACAGTCAGATGCAATTATTTATGTCAAAACTTGGTGGCTGGTAAAGTGCTACCCACATTAATTATTTGGTGTCATGCACACAGCAGACACTTTATAAATATTTGTTCTTCACATAAATATCGATTTTAATTATGAAATAAATGACTTACTTCCTTTTTCTTTGTATTTCCCTTCACCATCACACATTCAGTGTGAGTTCACTGAACTCTCCTCTATTTGGCTGACCTGCACATGGATGCTTGTTGCTGGTTTTTGACATTAGTCAAAAATAGTTTTCCACAGACTCCCAGATTCCTTGGAAGGAGTACTAATCAAATGTATGCAATTAACACAAGTCAAATTTATCCAATTAACACAACACAAAGAACTTCCACTTTTATCCTTCTAGAAGAGCTTATTAAAATATATTCCACCAATAGTCTTGCTGATCAGCTCTGGCTGGGGGCAGGATTAACTGCCTGCCCCAAACTGTACCAACCTGTTCAAGGACATTTACATGGTGCAATGTTGATTTATCCATGCTGTTCCAATAGCAAAGTCCTTCAACCTAAAGTAACCTCAGGTGTGGAAGGCAGCCATTCAGGAATTCCAGAAGCCCTTCTCTCTAGCACACTTTGTTCCTCAACCCCAAAAACAACATTTGTGTTTTGTGGTTATTTTTTTTTCTTTCTTGTATCTCTGCCGCCTCTGGACTCTTTCAGAGAAACATTTTTTAACTTTTTAATTTTAAATTTAGATATAGAGAAATAATTTTAGGTTAAAGAGAAATGTTGCAAAAATAGCAAAAAGAATCCCCATATGCTCTTCACCCAGCTTCCACTAATGTTAACATCTTATATAACAATAGCACAATCACTGAAACCAAGATACTGATGTTGGCACAGTATTATCAACCCTTCTCCCTCTGCTCCCCACCTACTTTTCAAATAAATAAATAAATAAATAAATAAATAAATAAATAAATAAATAAAATCTTTAAAAAGGGGGAGGAAGCGCCTGGGTAGCTCAGTTCATTAAACGACTCTTGATTTCGGCTTAAGTCATGATCTCAGGGGAAGCCCCGGTGACTCAGCGGTTTAGCGCTGCCTTCAGCCCAGGGCCTGATCCTGGAGACCAGGGATCGAGTCCCACATCGGGCTTTCTGCATGGAGCCTGCTTCTCCCTCTGTCTGTGTCTCTGCCTCTCTCTCTCTCTCTGTGTGTCTCTCATGAATAAATAAATAAAACCTTAAAAAAAAAGTCATGATCTCAGAGACATGGGATTGAGCCCTGTGTCGGGCTTTACATTCAGTGTGGAGTCTGCTTGTCCCTCTCCCTCTGCCCTCCCCCACACCTCACCATATGCTGTCTCTCCAATAAATAAATAAACTCTTTAAAACAAATAATATTAACTAAATTTCAATTCCACACTTAACTTTTATTTCACCAGTTCTTCCACTAATGAACATTCAGTTCCAGTATACCAATGTCCCAAATTCCATTTAGTCTCCTCTAGTCTGTGACATTTTTCCGTTCTCTCCTTGTCTTCCCTTGACACTTTTGAAAAGTACCAGTCAGTTATTTTGTAGGATGTCTCACAATTTGAGTTTCTTTGACGTTTTCTCACAATTACACTCAGAATATGCATTTTTGGCAAGAATACCACTGGAGTGATGCTGTGCCCTTCTCAGTAACATCATACCAGAGGATACATGATAGCTGTGTGTCTTATGACCGGTGACGTTAACCTCGATCGCTTGAATCACTTGATCACTCAGTGTTTGCTGAATTTCTCTACTGTACAATTATTGTTTTTCTCTTTGTAGTTAATAAATCTCTTCAAAGAGATACTCTTAAGATGCGGAAAATATCCTGTTACTCCTCAAACTGTTGTTGGCTAATTTTGGCATTTGTTAGTGGATATCTTGCCTGCAAC
This sequence comes from Canis lupus dingo, assembly GCF_003254725.2. Lineage (NCBI taxonomy): Eukaryota > Metazoa > Chordata > Mammalia > Carnivora > Canidae > Canis > Canis lupus. Next base: position 39,947,368 of record NC_064281.1, read on the forward strand.
GATTATTACTGTGGTGTTCTGAGGCCGAGTCAGTCACCACTGAGTCACTCAGTGTCCCAGGTTCGGCTGTTTCTGTTGGCTTTCCATTTTGTGTTCCCCCCACCCTAGTTGACTTTTTAAATTACTTACAACAAAATTCACTCTGTATGGAATATGAAAAGGGCATAGAATCATCTAACTGACAGTATATATATGATACAAAGCAGTTTCATCACAACAAAAACTCCCTCATGTCATCCCTTTGTAGTCTATCCTTCCTCACTCCCCAAAACCTAGAAAACACTAATCTGTTTCCCTTCCCTATAGCTTTTCCTATATGATATCATTATATAAATACAATCATACAATTTATAACCTTTGGTATGCTTCTTTCACTTAGCAAATGCATTTTTAAAAGATTTTATTTGCTTGTTTATTTTTTAAAAAGATTTTATTTATTTATTCATGAGAATACACACACACACACACACACACATAGAGGCAGAGACACCAGGCAGAGGGAGAAGCAGGCTCCATGCAGGGAGCTCGATGTGGGACTTGATCCCGCGTCTCCAGGATCATGCCCTGGGCCGAAGGCGGTGCCAAACTACTGAGCCACCCAGGCTGCCCTGTTTGTTTGTTTGTTTATTTATTTATTTATTTTTTATAGAGAGAGTATGAGAGAAAGAGATTACAAGCAATGGGGAGGGGTAGATGGAGAAGTGGACTTCCCGATAAGCAGAGAGCCTGATGTGGAGCTTGATCCCAGGACCCTGGGATCATGACCTGAGCCAAAGGCAGATGCTTAACAGACTGAGCCACCCAGATGCCCCAGCAAATGCATTTAAAGTGTATCTGCATTGCTGTGTGAGTCAATAGTTTGTTCCTTTTTATTACTGGGGAATATTACACAGTATTGAAATATGAAAGTTTGTTTATATATCTGTCAGCTGAAGGACTTCTGGGTTGTTTTCAGTTGGAGGCAATTATGAATACAGTTTCCATAGTCATTGGTGCAAGGGGTTTTGTTTTGTTTTTTGGTGCAAAGGTTTTGATGCAAACATAAATTTTCATTTCTCTAGGATAAATACCTAGGAATGGGATTGCAAGATCATATGATTATCTTAGTCCATTTAGGCTATAATAACAAAATACATAAACTGGGTAGTTCATAAACAACAAAGATTTATTTCTCAATTCTGAAGGCTGGGAAGTCCAAGATCAAGGTGCTAGCAGATTTGGAGTCTGGTGAGAGCCCATTTCCTCACAGATAGCCATTTTCTCACTGTAATCTCACATAGTGAAAGGGACAAAAGATCTCTCTAGGATCTCTTTTATAAGGGTACTAATCTCATTCATGAGGGCTCCAAGCTCATGACCTAATCACCTCCCCAAAACCCTGGCTGCTAATACTATCAACTTGGGGGTAAGAATTTTAACATATGAATTTGGAGAGGACACAAGTATTTAGTTTATAGCGCTGGTGAACTCTAACAAACATTTAAATAATGAATATGAATTCTTCACAAGCTTGTTTAAAATATAGAAGAGAAGGGGCACCTGGGTGGCTCAGTCTGTTAAATGTCTACCTTTGGCTCAGGTCATGATCCTGGGGTCCTAGGATCAAGCCCTATAATGGACTCCCCGCTTATGGGGGAGTCTGCTTCTCCTTCTCCCTCTGCCCCTCCCCCCTGCCCATGCTCTCTCACACTCCCTCTCAAACAAATGAATACTTTTAGATGAGGAGGGGACTTCCATGAAATCCTTATTACCCTACTAAAGACAGATAAAGGTATAATAAGAAAAAAAGACCAATATCTCTTATGCATATGGACATAAAAATCCTCAACAAATGCTAGCAAACCAAATCCAGGAACGTAGTAAAAAGACTATACACCATGGCTAAGTGAGATTTAATCCAAAAATGCAAAGTTAGTTTAACATGGAAGTCAATTAATGTAATACAACATATTAGAAGAAATGATGAAAACAACGTGATCATTTTAATAAATGTAGAAAATTCTTTTGACAAAATCCAACAACCTTTGATAATAAAAACATCACTCAATAAACTGGAAATAAAAGGAAAACATCCTAAAGGTGATAGAAGGCATTATTAAAATCCCACAGCTAATATCACACTTAATGGCAAAAGCCTGAATGCTTTCACTCTAAAATCAGAAACAAGGGATCCCTGGGTGGCGTAGCGGTTTGGCGCCTGCCTTTGGCCCAGGGCGTGATCCTGGAGACCCAGGATCGAATCCCACGTCGGGCTCCTTGTGCATGGAGCCTGTGTCTCCCTCTGCCTGTGTCTCTGCCTCTCTCTCTCTCACTGTGTGCCTATCATAAGTAAATAAAAATTAAAAAAAATAAAATCTTTAAAAAAAAATAAATAAAATCAGAAACAAGACAATGTATGTGCTCCTTACCTCTATTCAACACTATAATGGAGGCAAGAAAATGAAATAAAAGGTATCCAATTTGGAAAGAAAAAAGCAAAGCCATCTCTTTTCTCAGATAATATGAACTTATATATAGGAAATCTTAAGGAATCAACTAAAAAAATTAACCTTATTAAAACTAATTAGTTCAAAGGTGCCTGGCTCAGTCAGTTGAACGTCTAACTCTTGATTTCAGCTCAGGTCGTGATTTCAGGGTCGTGATATTGAGCCCTGCATCCAACTCCATGCTGAGCATGGAGCCTGCTTGGGATTCTCTCATTCCCTCTCCCTCTGCCTCCCCTCTCCACAACTTGCATTCATGCACTTTCTCTGTCTAAAGAACAGCAACAAACAGCATTCATGCACTTTCTCTGTCTAAAGAACAACAACAACAACAAAAAGTAATTAGTTCAGTAAGGTTGCAAGATAAAAAAAATCAATAAACAAAAATAAATTGTATTTCTATACACTTGAAATAAATAATCCAAAAATGAAAGGGAAAAATTTCTATTTAAGATAGCATCAAAAGAATAAAATCCTTAGTGATAAAATTGACAAAAGAAGTGCAAAATGTGAGGAGGAGGGGCAAGATGTCTGAAGAGTAGGGTCCCCAAATCACCTGTCCCCACCAAATTCCCTAGATAACCTACAAATCATCCTGAAAATCTACGAATTCGGCCTGAGATTTAAAGAAAGACCAGCTGGAACTCTACAGTGAGAAGAGTTCGCGCTTCTATCAAGGTAGGAAGACGGGGGAAAAAGAAGTAAAGAAACAAAAGGCCTCCAAGGGGGAGGGGCCCCGCGAGGAGCCGGGCTGAGGCCGGGGCGAGTGTCCCCAGGACAGGAGAGCCCCGTCCGGGAGACGCAGGAGCTGCACCAACCTTCCCGGGCGGAAAGGGGCTCGCAGGGAGTTAGAGCAGGACCCCAGGAGGGCGGGGGTGCCCTCGGGCTCCCGGGGACACTAACAGCAACTGCGTGCCCAGGAGAGTGCGCCGAGCTCCCTAAGGGCTGCAGCGCGCACGGCGGGACCCGGAGCAGCTTGGGGGGGCTCGGGCGGCGGCTCCGCGGAGGGGGCTGCGGGGAGGGAGCAGCTCGGAGGGGCTCGGGCGGCAGCTCCGCGGAGGGGGCTGCGGGGCGGGAGCAGCTCGGGGGGCTCGGGGGCGGCTCCGCGGAGGGGGCTGCGCGGCCGGGAGCATGAATCCAACTGCGCAGGCGCCGGAGCACTGGGCGCCGGGACACAGCCCAGGATCCGGCCTCCCCCGGGACAGGCAGAGGCCGGGAGGGCCCAGGACAGCAAGGACGCTCCTGCCCCAGCTGAGCAGATCAGCGGCCCCGCCCCGGAGCCCCCAGGCCCTGCGGATGGAGAGCTCTGGAGTTCCTGCGGGGGCTGAATCCAGGGCTCCAGAGCTGGCCCCGCCACTAGGGCTGTTGCTCTTGGGGCCTCACGGGGTAAACAACCCCCACTGAGCCCTGCACCAGGCAGGGGGCAGAGCAGCTCCCCCAAGTGCTAACACCTGAAAATCAGCACAACAGGCCCCTCCCCCAGAAGACCAGCAGGACAAAGTTCCAGGGGAAGTCAAGGGACTTAAGGTACACAGAATCAGAAGATACTCCCCCGTGGTTTTTTTTTTTTTCTTTTTAATTTCTGTTTGCTTCCCCCACGTTTTTTTTTTCTTTCTTTCTTTTTCTTTCTCTTTTTCTTCTCTTTTTTCTTTTTCTTCCTTTTTTCTTTTTCTCTTTACTTTCCTTTTTTTCTCTCTCTCTTTTTCTCCTTTTCCCAATACAACTTATTTTTGGCCACTCTGCACTGAGAAAAATGACTAGAAAGAAAACCTCACCTCAAAAGAAAGAATCAGAAACAGTCCTCTCTCCCACAGAGTTACAAAATCTGGATTACAATTCAATGTCAGAAAGCCAATTCAGAAGCACTATTATACAGCTACCGGTGGCTCTAGAAAAAAGCATAAAGGACTCAAGAGACTTCATGACTGCAGAATTTACATCTAATCAGGCAGAAATTAAAAATCAATTGAATGAGATGCAATCCAAACTAGAAGTCCTAACGATGAGGGTTAACGAGGTGGAAGAACAAGTGAGTGACATAGAAGACAAGTTGATGGCAAAGAGGGAAACTGAGGAAAAAAGAGACAAACAATTAAAAGTCCATGAAGATTAAAGGAAATAAACGACAGCCTGAGGAAGAAAAACCTATGTTTAATTGGGGTTCCCCAGGGCACCGAAAGGGACAGAGGGCCAGAATATGTATTTGAACAAATCCTAGCTGAAAACTTTCCTAATCTGGGAAGGGAAACAGGCATTCAGATCAACGAAATAGAGAGATTCCCCCTCCCCCCCAAAATCAATAAAAACCGTTCAACACCTCGACATTTAATAGTGAAGCTTGCAAATTCCAAAGATAAAGAGAAGATCCTTAAAGCAGCAAGAGACAAGAAATCCCTGACTTTTATGGGGAGGAGTATTAGGGTAACAGCAGACCTCTCCACAGAGACCTGGCAGGCCAGAAAGGGCTGGCAGGATATATTCAGGGTCCTAAATGAGAAGAACATGCAACCAAGAATACTTTATCCAGCAAAGCTCTCATTCAGAATAGAAGGAGAGATAAAGAGCTTCCAAGACAGGCAGGAACTGAAAGAATATGTGACCTCCAAACCAGCTCTGCAAGAAATTTTAAGGGGGACTCTTAAAATTCCCCTTTAAGAAGAAGTTCAGTGGAACAATCCACATAAACAAGGACTGAATAGATATCATGATGACACTAAACTCATACCTTTCAATAGTAACTCTTAACGTGAATGGGCTTAATGACCCCATCAAAAGGCGCAGGGTTTCAGACTGGATAAAAAAGCAGGACCCATCTATTTGCTGTCTACAAGAGACTCATTTTAGACAGAAGGACACCTACAGCCTGAAAATAAAAGGTTGGAGAACCATTTACCATTCAAATGGTCCTCAAAAGAAAGCAGGGGTAGCCATCCTTATATCAGATAAACTAAAATTTACCCCGAAGACTGTAGTGAGAGATGAAGAGGGACACTATCTCATACTTAAAGGATCTATCCAACAAGAGGACTTAACAATCCTCAATACATATGCCCCGAATGTGGGAACTGCCAAATATTTAAATCAATTAATAACCAAAGTGAAGAAATACTTAGATAATAATACACTTATACTTGGTGACTTCAATCTAGCTCTTTCTATACTCAATAGGTCTTCTAAGCACAACATCTCTAAAGAAACGAGAGCTTTAAATTATACACTGGACCAGATGGATTTCACAGATATCTACAGAACTTTACATCCAAACTCAACTGAATACACATTCTTCTCAAGTGCACATGGAACTTTCTCCAGAATAGACCACATACTGGGTCACAAATCGGGTCAACTGATACCAAAAGATTGGGATCATCCCCTGCATATTCTCAGAGCATAATGCCTTTAAATTAGAACTAAATCACAACAAGAAGTTTGGAAGGACCTCAAACAAGTGGAGGTTAAGGACCATCCTGCTAAAAGATGAAAGGGTCAACCAGGAAATTAAGGAAGAATTAAAAAGATTCATGGAAACTAATGAGAATGAAGATACAACCGTTCAAAATCTTTGGGATGCAGCAAAAGCAGTCCTAAGGGGGAAATACATCGCAATACAAGCATCCATTCAAAAACTGGAAAGAACTCAAATACAGAAGCTAACCTTACACATAAAGCAGCAAATATATCCTACACCCAGCAGAAGAAGAGAGTTAATTAAGATTCGAGCAGAACTCAACGAAATCGAGACCAGAAGAACTGTGGAACAGATCAACAGAACTAGGAGTTGGTTCTTTGAAAGAATTAATAAAATAGATAAACCATTAGCCAGCCTTATTAAAAAGAAGAGAGAGAGGACTCAAATTAATAAAATCATGAATAAGAAAGGAGAGATCACTGCCAACACCAAGGAAATACAAACGATTTTAAAAACATATTATGAACAGCTATACGCCAATAAATTAGGCAATCTGGAAGAAATGGACGCATTCCTGGAAAGCCACAAACTACCAAAACTGGAACAGGAAGAAATAGAAAACCTGAACAGGCCAATAACCAAGGAGGAAATTGAAGCAGTCATCCAAAACCTCCCAAGACACAAAAGTCCAGGGCCAGATGGCTTCCCAGGGGAATTCTATCAAACGTTTAAAGAAGAAACCATACCTATTCTCCTAAAGCTGTTTGGAAAGATAGAAAGAGATGGAGTACTTCCAAATTCGTTCTGTGAGGCCAGTATCACCTTAATTCCAAAACCAGACAAAGACCCCACCAAAAAGGAGAATTACAGACCAATATCCCTGATGAACATGGATGCAAAAATTCTCAACAAGATACTGGCCAAAAGGATCCAACAATACATTAAGAAAATTATTCACCATGACCAAGTAGGATTTATCCCCAGGACACCAGGCTGGTTCAACACTCGTAAAACAATCAATGTGATTCATCATATCAGCAAGAGAAAAACCAAGAACCATATGATCCTCTCATTAGATGCAGAGAAAGCATTTGACAAAATACAGCATCCATTCCTGATCAAAACTCTTCAGAGTGTAGGGATAGAGGGAACATTCCTCAACATCTTAAAAGCCATCTACGAAAAGCCCACAGCAAATATCATTCTCAATGGGGAAGCACTGAGAGCCTTTCCCCTAAGATCAGGAATAAGACAGGGATGTCCACTCTCACCACTGCTATTCAATATAGTACTGGAAGTCCTAGCCTCAGCAATCAGACAACAAAAAGACTTCAAAGGCATTCAAATTGGCAAAGAAGAAGTCAAACTTTCCCTCTTCGCTGATGACATGATACTCTACTTAGAAAACCCAAAAGCCTCCACCCCAAGATTGCTAAAACTCATGCAGCAATTTGGTAGCGTGGCAGGATACAAAATCAATGCCCAGAAATCAGTGGCATTTCTATACACTAACAATGAGACTGAAGAAAGAGAAATTAAGGAGTCAATCCCATTTACAATTGCACCCAAAAGCATAAGATACCTAGGAATAAACCTAACCAAAGAGGTAAAGGATCTATACCCTAAAAACTATAGAACGCTTCTGAAAGAAATTGAGGAAGACACAAAGAGATGGAAAAAATATTCCATGCTCATGGATTGGCAGAATTAATATTGTGAAAATGTCAATGTTACCCAGGGCAATTTACACGTTTAATGCAATCCCTATCAAAATACCATGGACTTTCTTCAGAGAGTTAGAACAAATTATTTTAATATTTGTGTGGAATCAGAAAAGACCCCGAATAGCCAGGGGAATTTTAAAAAAGAAAACCATATCTGGGGGCATCACAATGCCAGATTTCAGGTTGTACTACAAAGCTGTGGTCATCAAGACAGTGTGGTACTGGCACAAAAACAGACACATAGATCAATGGAACAGAATAGAGAACCCAGAAGTGGACCCTGAACTTTATGGGCAACTAATATTCGATAAAGGAGGAAAGACTATCCATTGGAAGAAAGACAGTCTCTTCAATAAATGGTGCTGGGAAAATTGGACATCCACATGCAGAAGAATGAAACTAGACCACTCTCTTTCACCATACACAAAGATAAACTCAAAATGGATGAAAGATCTAAATGTGAGACAAGATTCCATCAAAATCCTAGAGGAGAACACAGGCAACACCCTTTTTGAACTCAGCCACAGTAACTTCTTGTAAGATCCATCCACGAAGGCAAAAGAAACAAAAGCAAAAATGAACTATTGGGACTTCATCGAGATAAGAAGCTTTTGCACAGCAAAGGATACAGTCAACAAAACTCAAAGACAACCTACAGAATGGGAGAAGATATTTGCAAATGACGTATCAGATAAAGGGCTAGTTTCCAAGATCTATAAAGAACTTATTAAACTCAACACCAAAGAAACAAACAATCCAATCATGAAATGGGCAAAAGACATGAAGAGAAATCTCACAGAGGAAGACATAGACATGGCCAACATGCACATGAGAAAATGCTCTGCATCACTTGCCATCAGGGAAATACAAATCAAAACCACAATGAGATACCACCACACACCAGTGAGAATGGGGAAAATTAACAAGGCCTCAATGTGGCCTCAGGAAGCCACAAATGTTGGAGAGGATGCGGAGAAAAGGGAACCCTCTTACACTGTTGGTGGGAATGTGAACTGGTGCAGCCACTCTGGAAAGCTGAGTGGAGGTTCCTCAAAGAGTTAAAAATAGACCTGCCCTATGACCCAGCAATTGCACTGTTAGGGATTTACCCCAAAGATTCAGATGCAATGAAACGCCGGGACACCTGCACCCCGATGTTTATAGCAGCAGTGTCCACAATAGCCAAACTGTGGAAGGAGCCTCGGTGTCCATCGACAGATGAATGGATAAAGAAGCTGTGGTTTATGTATACAATGGAATATTACTCAGCCATTAGAAATGACAAATACGGGATCCCTGGGTGGTGCAGCGGTTTAGCGCCTGCCTTTGGCCCAGGGCGCGATCCTGGAGACCCGGGATCGAATCCCACATCGGGCTCCCAGTGCATGGAGCCTGCTTCTCCCTCTGCCTGTGTCTCTGCCTCTCTCTCTCACTCTCTGTGACTATCATAAATAAATAAAAATTAAAAAAAAAAAAAGAAATGACAAATACCCACCATTTGCTTCAACGTGGATGGAACTGGAGGGTATTATGCTGAGTCAAGTAAGTCAATTGGAGAAGGACAAACAGTGTATGTTCTCATTCATTTGGGGAATATAAACAATAGTGAAAGGGAATATAAGGGAAGGGAGAAGAAATGTGTGGGAAATATCAGAAAGGGAGACAGAACATAAAGACTCCTAAGTCTGGGAAACGAACTAGGGGTGGTGGAAGGGGAGGAGGGTGGGGGGTGGGGGTGAATGGGTGACGGGCACTGAGGGGGGCACTTGATGGGATGAGCACTGGGCGTTATTCTGTATGTTGGTAAATTGAACACCAATAAAAAATAAATTTATTAAAAAAAAGAAGTGCAAAATGTACTCTTTGAAAACCAAAAATATGCTGAAAGAAATTAAACAAGACATAAATAAACGGAAACCCATTCCATGTTTATGGATCAGAAGACTAAATATTATTAAGATGTCAATACTCACCAAATTTATCTACAGATTCAATACAATTTCTTTTTTTAATTTTATTTTTATTTTTTATTTTTATTGTTTTAATTGGAGTTCAATTTGCCAACTTATATCATATCACCCAGTGCTCATCCCATCAAGTGCCCCCCTCAGTGCCTGTACCCAGTCACCCCAACCCTCCATCTACCTCCCTTTCCACTACCCCTTGTTCATTTCCCAGAGTTAGGAATCTCTCATGTTCTGTCATCCTCACTGATATTTTCACTCTCAATACAATTTCAAACAAAATTCCAGCTGATTTTTTTCCTGTAAATTGACAAGCTGATCCTAAAATTCATATGGAAATTTAAGAAATTCAGGGTTGCTAAAACTATCTTGAAGAACATAGTTTGAAGACTCACACTTCCAGACTTCAAAACTCTGAAAACTACAGCAATTAAGACAATGTGGTTCTGGCATAGGATATATACATAGATGAATAAAATAGAATTAAGAGCCTGGAAATAAATCCTCACGTTTATAGTTAATTGATTTTCAACAAGGTACCAGAACAAGTCAATGAAAGAGAGAATAGTCTTTCCAAAAACTGGTACTAGGACACCAGATATCTACATACAAAAGAATAAAGTTGGACCCCTACCTCATACCATACAAAATCGACTCAAAATGGATTAAAGACCTACATGTGAGAGCTAAACCTATAAAACTCTTAGAGGAAAAGATAGGTATAAGTCTTCATTATCTTGAAGTAAGCAAAAAATTCTTAGATATGATACTAAACACAAAAGCAACCAAAAGAAAAACAGGTAAATTGGACTTCATCAAAATTAAACCTTTTATGTTACAAAGGAAGTCATCAAGAAAGTGAAAATATAACTGATGAAATGGGAGAAAATATTTGGAAGTCATATATATATTAAAGGATTTGTGTCTAGAATATATAAATAACTCTTAACGACTCAATAATAAAAAGACAGCACAATTTAAAAATTGGCAAAGGATCTGAATAGACATTTCCCCAGAAAAGATATACAAATGGGCAACAAGCACATGAAAAGATGTTTAACATCATTAGTCATCAGGAAATGCAAATCAAAACCACGATGAGATACCACTTGACACCCACTAGAATGACCATAATCAAAAAGACAGATAATAACAAGTGTTGATGAGAATGTGGAAAAATTGAAATCCTCGTTCACTGCTGATAGGAGTGTAAAATGGTGCAGCTGAGAGTCTGGAAATAATCCCCACATTTATAGTCCATTGATTCTCAATAAGGGTGCCAGGACAAGTCAATGGAGGAAAATGGTTTTTGGAAAACAGTCTTATACCTTCTCAAAAGGCTAAGCATACAATTACCATATGACCCAGTGATTCCACTTCTGGTTATATGCTCAAGAGAAATGAAAATTTATGTCCACACAAAAACTTATACTCAAATGTTCATAGCAGCAATATTGTTTAATTTTGATATCTTCGAGGATTTGAGAACTCTTTCAGTGATTGATTCTAGTTTAATTCTATTACCATCAGAGAACACACATGGTTTCTTTGTATCAAGTATAGTTTTTGATTTTTGACACAGGATATGGTGCACCTTTGGGAATGTTTACTTGAAAACAATGTACATTCTGTTCTTATTGGTTTGCATTCTCTATAAATGGTATTTAGGTCAAGTTGTTTGATAGTATCATTCAGTTCTTATTGACTTTCTATGTATTTGTTCTACCAATTACTGATCAGTATTAAAGTATCCCACCATAATCGTCATTTTTGTCTATTTCTCCTTTCAGTTCTATCAGTTTTTACTTTATGTATTTTGAAACTCTTTGTTTTCAGGTACGTGTACATATAAAATTGCTTCTTAAAGAATTTACTCCTTTATTATTACATGGTATCCCCCTTTATCTCTGATAATATTTCTTGCTCTGAAGTTTACTTTGTCTGATAGTGATATAGTTGCACAGCTTCTTTATTTATAGTGTTTGCATTATACCTCTTTTTCCGTCCTTTTAAGTTATCTGTATCTTTCTATTTTAATTGGATTTATTATAGCAGCATATAGTTAGGTCTTGCTTTTTTTCTTAATCCAATATGACAATCTCTCTTTCATTTGATACATTTAGACCATTCACACTTAACGTGATTATTTTTTTTTTAATTTTTTTTATTTATTTTTTTATTTTATTTTATTTTTTTTATTTTATTTTTATTATTTTTTTATTTTTTTATTTTATTTATTTATTTATTTATTTATTTATTTATTTATTTATTTATTTTTTTAACGTGATTATTGATGTGGATGGATTAAAATCTGCTATCTTGCTAGCTGTTTTCTATTTGTCACATTTGTTCTTTGCTTCCTTTTTCTTATTTTTCTGCCTTCTCTTGTATTAATTATATATTTTTAATTGAGCTGTTTGTTCTTCCATTTTATCTCTGTTATTAATTTATTATTTATACTTACTCTAGGGTTTATTTTTTTTTTTTTTTTTTTTTTACTCTAGGGTTTATAATATGCACCACCAGTTAATCAGAATCACCTTCAAATGACATACCACTTCATGTGTAGCATCCAGACCTTTAATAGTATACTCCCAATTCTTCTCTCCCATTCTTTGTTCTATACTGTCATACATTTTACTTTAAAGTATGCCATAGGGGATTCCTGGGTGGCTCAGCGGTTTAGTGCCTGCCTTCGGCCCAGGGCGTGATCCTGGAGTCCTGGGATCAACTCTCACATTGGACTCCCTCATGGAGCCTGCTTCTCCTGCCTGTGTCTCTGCCTCTCTCTCTCTCTCTCTGTCTCTCGTGAATAAATAATAAAATATTTAAAAATAAATAAATAAAGTATGCCATAAACACTATTTTGCTTTAATCAGTTTTATTACAGCGATTTTAAATAAGAAAAAAACATTTTATTTTACCTTAATTTACACCATTTCAAGTGCTCTTCATCTGTTTGTGTCTAAGTTTTTTTTAAGATTTTATTTATTTACTCATGAGACACACACACACACACACACACACAGAGGCAGAGACACAGGCAGAGGGAGAAGCAGGCTCCATGCAGGGAGCCTGACGTGGGACTCGATTCCGGGTCTCCAGGATCAGGCCCTGGACTGAAGGCAGCGCTAAACCACTGACCCACCCGGGCTGCCCTCTACCTAAGTTTTTACCTGGTAATCATATTCCTTCTGTCTGAAGAATTTCTTTGAACTTTTCTGGTAGAGCACTTCTTATTTTTTAATTGTCTGAGAAAATACTTACTTCTCTTTCATTTTTGAAAAGTATTTTTGGGGCTCTAGAAATTCTGGGTTGAAAGATTTGTGTTTCTTGCAAGCACTTTAAAGTTGTCACTCATTGTCTTCTGGTTTGCGTGGTCTCTAACAAGAAGTCTACAGCAATCCTTATCCTTCTTCCATGTGCAATGTGTCATGTTTTCCTCTGGATGCCTCAAGATTAACTCTAAATTTTTCTGTTTTCAGCAGTTTGAGGATTTTATGCTTAGATGGGTGTTCTGGGAGGGTTTGGATTTTGGTTTTTGGTGTTTATCTTTCTTGTTGTTCTTGGCTGCTTCTCTCTGTTGTGTCTTGCTTGTCATTACCTCTTGAAAATTCCCAGAAATTATTTCTTCAAATATTTCATCTGTCCTAGTCTCTTTCTCTTTTCCTTCTGGGATTCCAATTGTGTGTATGTGAGACTATCTGGTGCTGTTCCATGGTTCTTGGATTCTCTGTTCTGTTTCCTTTATTTTCACTTATGTTTCTCTTTACGTTTTAGTTTTGATCATCTATATTGACCTAGCTTCAAATTCACTGTTTCCTTCCTCGGCTATGTCAGGTCTGCTAATGGGCCAGTCAAAGATATTCTTCATCTCTGTTCCTGTATTTTTCATTTGATTCATTCTTAGAGTTTTGCTATCTCTGTAGAAATTTCCCACCTGATTATGCAGGTTGACCATCTTTTCCACTGGGGCCTTGAGCATATTATTCATGATTATTTAAATATTATGTAGTTCCAACATCTGTGTTGTCTGTGAATCTCATTCTGTTGATTTCTTTGTCTCTTGTGTTTTTTTTTCCTTTCTTTTTGCATGCCTTATAATGTTTAATTGAAATTCAGATATCTAGTGTAGTAAAGACCAAAGTAAATCATTTTTATTCCTGGAAATGGGCATGCTTTTTATTTTGCCAAGTCTTTAGCATGGCAGTTTGAATTCATTCTAGTCAGGAAATGAGGTGGGTTTGAGTTTTGTTGTTGCTTAAGTTCGCTGTTGCTTCAGTGTACCTTCAATATACCATAGACTTCAAATTCCTATAGCAATGCCTTGTGTTTAGGCAGGATACTGATTTGCTAGAGGGATTTTTTTTTCACATCCACTTTAGAGTTTCCTTCTAAACTGGGATGGTCTCCATAGTCTTGCGACTTTTCTGCCAGCTATCCACTATTACTTGTTGCATGACACTTTTTAGATGGTTGTGAGAAAGCATGGGAATGGTATATTTGTTGTTCTGACTAAACCTCAGTTTTAGGCAGGGCCTCTGTCCCTTCTGAGTGTTCCAGCCTCCCTCTATTATAATTCAAGGCCCTGTACCCATTGCTGCCCTTCTCTCAGGGGTACAGATTTATTTTTTTCTGATCCCTTCCTTCAGCTGCAACAGATTTGCAACAACACTCTATGGATAGCAGTGTTTGTTGCCCTTCCCTACATAGATTAACACTTTTGTTCCATAGAGGATACTAGGAGAAAGGTCTTGGGCAGTTTCTTCCCCCTTTCCACAATAGCTGCTATTTACTCCAAGGGATGCTTTCTCAGGACTCTCAGAAAGTTAGGTTCATGGAGAAAGACTTGCCTTATATCTGTAACCCCCAGGGTCTCCATATTCTATCACCAGTCCACACTCAGCCTTCAGTGATTCTAGGTGAATTTTTCATACCAGTGTCCAGGAACTTCTGCCCTAGGTAAACAAGTGTTTACATCCTATCTGCAGGATGCCTGTCTCTGACTTCAGACTAGTTGGCTATCCTGCTACTCAGCTCTCAAGAAGATTTATGTACATGCAATTTGTCAGACCTTTTTATTGTAAAGGTGGGAATGACTCTCTCTAGCTTTCTAGATCCCTGTACTGAAATCAGAAATCCTTTAGGGAGATGTTCAAAAGCAATTTTTAATTATCTTCATAGTAAAGATGTTATTCTACCAAAGGCCATAGAGTTGCAGCTCCAATGGTACCAGCATACAAATGATTATTCAGATCAGTTTTCTATGAAACAAAAGACAAAGAAGAGAAGATGATATTGAACATTTATATTCTGAGAAAAGCTTAATAACATTTTCTTGTCTACCCCATAAGCCTGCAGAAACTACCCTGTGTCTCTAGATCTTGCCATGACCAACTGTTCAATATGAAGAAGGTCAGAATTTGATCTAACTGTAAATTCACACTGCGTTTGTGTGTGTTTTATTTAGTCATTGCATTCAGAGTTCTGTCTGTTTTTCCTTTTAATACCATGGAAAGTAAAGATGCATCCCTTAAATAATTTATAGTAATAAGTAAACAAAAGCTACTTGGGTGTCTTTCACCACTGTGCCTTCAAACAGCTGCAATCATAGACTCAGCCTACACTCACTTAAAACATTCAACACTCAAAGCCAGAGCCTCACTTTAGTTACAGGCTGAATGTTCTTCCCTCAAAACTTGTGTTATCTTATGATGGTTCCAAATCTGGATACACATCAAAATTATTTCATGAGCCCACACCAGAGATTCTGGCATAGTATTTCTTGGGCAAATATTCGGTGTTTTTCACAAGTTCTCCAGGTGGTTCTCACACAGTTGACTTGTCTTTGAAACCAGGGAAGTTAGGGAGGCAATCTGGATCCTCAGTTCTTCATTCTTTAGATGGTGCATCAGCCCAGCCAGAGTTACATTAGTGTCCAGAGGGCCATTCTTGTTTCTCCAACCACACAGTTTAAGTTCCACAGAGCCTTTTGCATCTGACTATTCACTGCTGACAGGAGCTCCTGGGGTACGACCCCACTCCAGCCAATGCTCCATCATGAGGAGCTTCATTGGGTAACATTTTGCCAAGATCTGGGTATAGTAGGCAGCCTCCAATATGGCTCCCAATGATTATTTGTGTAGTCTCCTCCCACATTCTATGGCAGAAGTGACGGTATGTCACTTTCAAGATTAGGTTTTAAAAAACTGCAGCTTCTGTTGGATGTACTTCATCAGATCCCCTGGTGAGGAAAGCCATGTTGCGAGTGGTCCTACAGAGAAGCCCAAATAGCCTGTTTCATTCTTTCTGCTGACTGACGGTCATGTGAGTGAACTTCCGAGTGAATTCCCCAGTTGCTTCAAGGTGACTATAGTCCTAGCTGACAATTTGACTGCAACCTCCTGAGGTTACCTTGAGCCAGAACCACCCAGCTAAGCCTCTCCCAAATTTCAAACCTTCAGAAACTCTATGAGATAGTCCCAGAGTGTTTATTGTTTTAACCTTCTAAGTTTCGGGGTGATTTGTTCCCTCACAATAGAAAACTGATACACTGGGTCAGACCCACGTCTGATGTGGGGAGGCAATGACTCTCTTGACTCCAGGAAAGACTGGCTTTTTAGTAGGCTGCAGGTAGATTTTATCTGCTCTCATAAACAGGTTTATTTCCTCACATAGCTTTCCCAGCCCATGCTGCCCTGTACATCAAGGATAGGGCAGCCTAACTATAGAGTTTCTTGGTACAATGGAATTTGAAGAAAGCCAGGCTCATCATAGCTCAGCTATCACATGATTAAAAGTATCCCTTCTTCATCATTTCACCTTTGCAAAAGCACCTACATGCCATGGAGACTGACTCTATAACAGACAGCCAGTGGGCAAGAGAACAATGAAAGTATGTGATGTACAGAAAACAGAGGAGTTGTCCATACATAAATCCTCTAGAAAGGAAGCTTTCAGGATGGCACAGAGGTCTGCTGCAAAGGGCAGGAATGTTGGCACTTACAGAAATCAAGAGAGAAAAGCAGCTTCTGGTTAGTGTAAAGCAGTCAGGTGAAAGATTGCTATTCAATCAACAGGATCTTATGTGCAAAAAGGAGGCCATCATGCTGCCCTGATTGAGGGCAATATGGCAGAATGAAATATGCCAGATCCTTGTAGTCTTTGGAGTTTAAAGCAGTGAGGGTGATTCAAGTCAAGAAGCACTAAACGTGTACATCCAATACAGGTTCCCACTTCAGTGGATATGTGAGATTGTTAAAAGGTATGATTCTTATGCTTAAAAAGTTGGCATAAACACTGCAGAGGTATGAGGCATCTGCACTTAAACCTGCCAGGCCATAATGCAAACAGTTGTCCCGGTCATTCTCTGTCTACCCCTCTCATCCACATCCCTCTCCAACTTTCCTTGCCCTGATCCATGCTGTATGAGAGACTGGGCTCCTTTAGCTTCTGGCTTCCAGTTGAGATTGGCCAATGTGAGGCACTGGCAGTAAATTGGAAGGTAGGAGGATACAGAGGTATAAAATATTTTTCCTGCCCTCTCCCCTGCTTTGGGCCACTTTCCTGGCAGTGGCTGCATCTTTCTGCGTCTACAGCTCCTACTGTGTGGGCCTTCTTCCAGGCCTCCAGCTCACACTGGCTCCAATAACACTGTTCCCTCTTCTTGTCCCATAAGGCCTTGAGGTGGTTATGGTCTCCTGCTGTTGCTGGTCCCTGAGGGCCTCAACATCCCTCCTTGGTTGCCTTGACTCAGCCTGTTCTTCCTTGAGTAGTCCTTTCATGAAAGTCTTTTAAACCATCTGAGTTGGGTTGTTTCCTGCCAGGATCCTGGCTAATATAGCAGCTTCTTCATTCATTCATTTACGTTACAAGTATTTATTGAGGATCTCCTATAGATTAGGAACTATGCTGGGCAGTGGTAATTCAGAGGTAAATACAATTTATTCTATGCCCTCCTAGAACATACATTCTAGTATGGCAGAGAGACAATAAACTAATAAATATATAATATCATTTCAACTAGTGTAAGACAGTAGGAAGAAAATTAAAGCAGGGCAATGAGATTTTAAAAGTTATAGAAATATGAGAGGGGCTATTTTAGATACAAAAATCCAGGAGGACCTCAGAGAACGTGATATTCCAGCAGAGAGCTAAATAAATTCGGGGAATAAGCCATGTAGATTATTTAGAGGAAAGATTATTCCAGACAGGAGGAATAGCAAGGCTCTAAGGTGTATAGCAATAAAGCCAGTTGTGGCTAGAGCAAACTGAGCAAGGTGAGTTTGCAGTAAATGAGGCTGGAGAGATACACAGGGGGCAAATCATGTGTGGTCCTATAGGACTTCAAGTTTTATTCATATTATGATGGAATCCATTGAAAGATTTGAACAGGACAGTGATGTCTTCTGGCTTATATTTTAGACAAATTACTCTGACTGCTCTATAGAGAATTGGTTGCTGGGGGCAAGGGTGGATGTTTGGAAGACATTCAATGGTTCAGGCAAGAAACAACAAAAGTGATGTGAAACACTCCTATTCAAAGCATATTTTGAAGGAAGGGCCAACAGAGTTTGCAATGCATTGGATGCAAGAGTGTGGGCAAAATAGAGCAGAGTTGGCAAACTCCAGCCCACAGGCCAAACCCACCCCACCATCTGCTTTTGTAAATAGTTTTTATGGAACACAGCCATGCCCACTTCTTTACTGTTGTCTATTACTGCTTTCCTGTTACAATAGTAGAGTCGAATATTTGTGACAAAGACCTTATGGCCTGCAAAGCCTAAAATAAAGGGACTCTCTGGTCCTTTACAGATAATTTTTCTGGTCCCTAAACAGAAGCAATCAAGAACAGCTCCTATGTTTTTGGCCTGAACATCTGTGTGAATGACAGCACCATACACTAAGACGGTGAAACCTGCAAGAATGGCACTTTGGCCTGAAGGAATCAAAGCTTGATTTTTACAGAAGGTACATTTCAGATGACTATTCATACCCAATCAAAGATGTAGTGTAGGCAATTATAAGTAGAGTCTGGAGTTAAGGGGAGAAATCAGAGATAGAGATAAAAATGTGGGAGTAATCAACACATTGGAGGAAATTAAAGTCATAGAGTCATATATAATTACTTAGAGAAGAGGTTCCCAAACTTTCTTGGTTCACAGAAACTTTCTTGATTTCACTGAAGTCCCAGTATATATTTTTTTATTCGGAGAGAGAGAGAGAGAGAGACAGGCAGAGGGAGAAGCAGGCTCCATGCAGGGAGCCCAATGTGGGACTTGATCCTTGGTCTCCAGGATCATGCCTTGGGCTGCAGGCAGCGCTAAACCCCTGCACCACCGGGGCTGCCCCCCAGTAATATTTTTCACAGAACTTCTACACCAAAAGAAAACACCCAATAATTCTGTTTACCAAGTAGTTTAGTCATCTAAGTACTTATGTCCTAACAACTTAGTAGCCATTTGAAAAAGTAATACACATTAACTAAAAGACAAAATGACATTTTCCTTTCATTCCTAAATAACCATAAATACTTGGTAACTGGAAGAATGCCCATGTTGGGCATAGTACAACTTCTTAAATCCTGGCATCAGATTAAATACTGCTAGCCTCATTTCCTTCTTCACACTGATTTTTTAAAAATTTTTATTTATTTATGATAGTCACACACACACACACAGAGAGAGAGAGAGGCAGAGACATAGGCAGAGGGAGAAGCAGGCTCCATGCACTGGGAGCCCGATGTGGGATTCGATCCCGGGTCTCCAGGATCACGCCCTGGGCCAAAGGCAGGCACCAAACCGCTGCGCCACCCAGGGATCCCTTCACACTGATTTTCATATAGTATTTGCTTTTTATTACAGCAACCCCCCAAAACCCAGCTTCACAAAGATAGGAGCTACGAACTACCTCAAGCTAGTTGTTTGTATAGGATCTGCCACATGTCAAGAATCATCATGTTTCCTTCCAAAATTTTAAATATACCATAGTGTCCCTGTAAGTTCGAGCAGCATATCCAAAATACCCTAGGTTGGAAACCACAGACCTACAGTGTAAGTGTGGACAGAGAACAAAAGAGATCTGAGAACCTCCAGATTGTCCCATCTTTACAAGAAAAAGAAGAAGATCCAGAAAAGAAAGCAAAAGTGAAGCAGCCATTGAGGTAGGAGGAAAGCCAAGGAATATCCTGAAAGCAGAGTAAAAAAAAAAAAAAAGTGTCTTGGCATGCCTGGATGGTTCAGTCTGTTAAGCATCCAACTCTTGATATCAGCTCAGGTCATGATCTCAGGGTTCTAGGGCTGAGCCCCGTGTCAGGCTCTGTGCTCATCAGGGAGTCTGTTTGAGGATTCTCTCTCCCTCTCACTTTGCCCTTCCCCCGCTCATGATCTCTCTCTCTCTCTAATAAGTAAATCAATATTTTTTAAAAAATCCCTCTTAAAAAAAAGTATCCCAGAAAAAGATTAACTTTGGGAAAAAGAGTGAGCTAAATTGTGAGGAAATTCTGAAGAGTGACATCAGAAGATAGTGGTATAGGAATTGCTAGTGCTAGTTTCCTCCCAGAAGCATCAATTTGAACAATTATCCTCACTTGGAAATATCTTCACAAGGGCAAAGGAGTCTCCGTCAGTGATTACAACAACTGGATCAAGCATAGAAATAAGAAAACACATTGAAGATAGTAGGAAAGACAGGTTTGCATTACTCTCATTATCTTTCTTTCAAGCACAGGCAGCCCAGCATGAAGACAGACACCTTTCCTGTGGGGAAAAAAGTGAAGTGAGTGCCCAACTTCTTTATGGACCCAAGCAACAGGCCCACACCAACACCAGGCAGACTCTGTGGCCCCACATGGTTCTGTGGCCTTGTGTGGCTCCTGGGGCCCCAGGCTCCTGCCCAGCTCCTGCAAACCCAGGTTCCAGGGGGAATCCTGTGAACCTGGGCCCTTGGCCCACCTCAGTGCCAGGCAGCTGCTGAGGCTTCAGGCCTCCCTGCCTTTCCCAGCACCGAGCCAGTTCACATAGACAGACCTAGACTCCAGGCTGTCTCCCACAAACCCACCTTCCTGGCCAACCTCAGCATTAGGCCTGTTCTCACTGCTCTAACATCAATAACCATCAAGGAAATGCAAATCCAAACCATGAGATAGCACCTCAGGCCTGTTGGTAGAGCTAGTCTCAAGAAATCACAAATGCTGGCAAAGATATGGAGAAAAGGAAACCCTCATGCACTGTTGGTGGGAATGTAAATTGGTATAGCTAGTATGGAAAACCTCCACTATAGGGGTTCCTCACAAAAATTAAAAATAGAACTACCATATGGTAGCAATTCTGGTTGTATATATCCAAAGGAAATGAAATGACTATCTCAAAGAAATATCTGCACTCCCGTGTTTATTGCAGAATTATTCACATTAACCATGACATGGAAACAATCTAAGTGTCCATTGAAGGATGAATGGATAAAGAAAATGTGATTTTATATACATACATTCCATATATACAATGGAATACTATTTGGCCATTAAGAGGAGGGAAACCCTGCCATTTGCACCAACATGGATGAAACTTGAGAGCTTTATGCTAAGTGAAATAAGTCAGAGAAAGACAAACGCTGTATGATCTCACTTATGTATGGAATCTAAAAAAAACCTGAATTTACAGAAACAAATAGAATACTGTTTACCAGGGACCAGGAGTAGGGGGAAAGGAGAGATGTTGTTCAATAAGTACAAGCTTCTGGTTATAAGATGAATAAATTCTCAGTATATATCTGAAGGAAATGAAATCTCGATCTCAAATAGATATCGGAATCCCCATGTTCATTGCAGTATTTTCACACTTGCCAATACATGGAAACAACCTAAGTGTCTATCGATGGATGAATGGATAAAGATGTGGTATATACACAATGAAATATTATAAGCCATAAAAAGAAGAAAATCTTGCCTTTTACAAAAATATGGATGAACCTTAAGGTCATTATGCTAAGTGAAATAAAGCTGACAGAGAAAGACAAATATTGTATGTTCTGACTCATACCCAGAATCTAAAAAAGCCGAACTCATAGAAATAGAGAGTAGAATGATGGTTGCACTGGACTAGGGAGTGGGGAAAATAGAGAGATGGCTGAAAAGTACAAACTCCTAGCTACGAGGTGAATAATTTCTGGTGATCTAATGCACAACATGGTGACTATAATTAACAATAATTGTATCATAGACTTGAAAGATGTGAAGAGAATAGATCTTAAACTTTCTCATCACAAAACGAGGTAATTATGTGATGAAGATTTTAAATAACCTTATTATGGTGATCATTTTTCAATACATATGTGTATCAAATCATCATGACGTCTATCTTAAACTTACACAGCGTTAAAAGGCAATTATATCTCAATAAAGCTGGAAAAGAGAAAAGACAAAAGAGGGTGGGGCCACTGGTTTGGGCCACATGTGACTGGTAACCCTGATGTGAGGCGTTTCAATGGAGTAATAAGTTTTTAAGTTCCCACGGGAGATGTTCAGAAAGTAAACACTAGAGAAATTCTGTGAGGATATTTCTATGAGTGGGCAAGGACAGTATAGTCCATAAGAAGCACATGGGACTCAGTACCGGCCTTAGAGGATTGGGAGGGCCAGAGAAGGGAAGGGAGTGTATTTCAGGAAGGAGGAACAACATGAGCAAAAGTGCATAAGCAGGAAAAAGCAGGACGTGTTTGGAAGGTAGTGAAAAGAATTAGCTGGCTGGAATAGAGGATTTGAGGGGGGGAAGAGTGGAGACTGGACAATCCTGGAGCAAGCACTGGGTGGAGAAAGTGGGCGTGGGATAAAGACCTCAAATGTGCTTTATGCCTGAAATACTGCACAAAGAATGCTTTGATATGACATAGTCTCTTCCCTGATAAGTTTTGGAGCCCAGTGGCTCATCCAGTTCTCTTCTGGGCACAAAGTGGTTACTGAAATTCCAGGTAATCCTCCCACCTCCTATTCCCACTCCCTACTATTCTCACCCACTTTGGGATTGTGATACTGCCCAGTCAGCCAGGAGCAGGCCAGAGAGATCTCGAGCATTCTCCAAAGATGGACCTGGAGATATTTGAGAATTCTCAGGAGTGACTTCACCCATAAAATGATTGCACAAAGAGAAGGAGGGAACCACAGAGCCACCTGGGAAGGCTGATTCTCAAAGTTGTCTAGATTCCATCACTGGGCTTCTCTGCTGCTCCCAAGCTACTATACATCACTGGCTTTCAAGGTGGCTCATAAACGGGACACAGGGTAAACCACATGTTAGGTTGGAGAGTACCAGTGGTTCCCTGCATCTTGTGGGTGACTCCAGGAACGAGGAGTGTTGAGCATGTCCCTTCTGCAGAAGAGAAGGTCAGGGGTCTCAGCCACTGGACAGAGAATTGCTACCTCTTACCAGGACCCAGAGGGCAGGGGTGAGGTCGCCAAGGAGACAGAGTGGTTTGCTCCACCCTTTTCACTAATGAAGGTCATCTTTCCCTGTCTCCTGTGTAAATGATCCCTGGGACTCCTTGATACTGTCTGTTGCCTTTATTTTCCCTTCTCTGGCCCTACTTTCATAGGTTGATAATAGCACTCAGCAAGTTTAAGAACTTCCTTCCAAATTTGATTTATTTAATAAGGATTTCATTTACTCACTCAGCAGCATTTATCAAAGGATGTCAGAGTTAGAGCTCATAGGACTTCAGTGATCACTTTGTCCAACCCTCTTATTTCACAGATAAAGAATCTAAAATTCAGAGCTGGTCAGTGACTTGCTTGGAGTCACACTGCTGTTTTGGTGCATAACTAGGGATAGAACGTGGGTCTCTGCACCCCCCTTTTGTGTTCTCTGTTATGCTGAGTTGCTCAATCAGACCCCATCTCATCCCATCTGTTACTTGGGTGTCCTTGACCCATAAGGCTGTGATTACTATATAAGGTGGCATCTTGTTTAGGAAACACATAATATTACTGATACCATGCTAGACTATTTTCTGAAGGTTACTTATTTTATTATTAAATATTTTAAATTCTTTAAAAGGTTAAATTCTTAAAAGTTTGAATTCTTTAAATTTTAATTATTAAATATCTTCCTGCATCTTTCCCCCCATTATTTCTGAGATCCCTGAAAAGGCAGCTCCCAAGAACCCATGACACAGTCTGCTGCAGTCTCCATATGGCAACCATTCCATTCTTCTTCTCCACTGCAGCTCCCTCTTATTCATGTCCACTGTCCACTAGCTTTGTGGGGAAGCATCTCTGCTGCTACGACCCACCAAGAGAATGCCTATATTCATGCCAAGGATGCCAGCTCTGTTGATTGCAAAGCTTCCCACCCTCAGTACTCCCAAGCACAGTTGGTTTCCACGCAATGGCAGAATGAATGGGAGTGAGTGGTCCCCTTTCCAACTCTTCATTTACTTATCCTTTTATTTATTTCTTTTTTCAAATATTTATGGAATACCTACTATGCGTTAAGCACTATGCTAAGCACTAGGAAGGCAGAACAGTGGAGTGTTTAAGAACATGGACTCTGGAGTCAGATAGCCTGGATTCAAATCCTGGTTCCCTTATTTTACTAGCCATCTGGCCTCAGGAGAATGACTTAGGTGATGTGTCTATTTTTCCAACTGTAAAAAGTGGAGACAAAAAAAACAATGGTCACCTTACAGAACTTTGGTGAGGATTAAATGAATGAATGTGTGTGTGTCATTTTCTAAGAACAGCACGTATGTGGCATATAGTAAGCACTCAATAATGGTAGTTGTTATAATAGATGATTGAGCAGTGAACAAGACTGACATCATCTTTGTCCAAATAGAATTGACCATCTAGTAAATAATGGGAAACAATTTGCCACCTGAGTCTCAAAGAAACTCTGCTTGTTTCCAGAATATTATTTAATCTAAATATATATGGTTGTGCCAATATCTCCCTCTCCTAATCACAGAGGCTCAAATCCAGGTCAAGGGGCCTGAATCAGTTAGAATTCTAACAGGAAACAAATGGGTAGTAAAAATAGTTAATTGAGAACAATTCATAAAGGGCTATTTCACAAAGGTATAGGCAGAGTTTTCCGAAATGGTCAGGGCATGGTGCAATTCTCTGAGGTTAGCAACAGAAGGGAGCTGTTATCCCTTATGCCTGAAGAGACAAGAAAAAAAAAGTTATAGGAATAAGGGAAAGTACAACTAACAGAAGCCTTGGGTGGAACTTTGGATCAAGGATTCAGTCAACCCATGGTGATCAGGCAGGAAAGGACCCAGAGAATATGTACCTTGACTTCACTATGTCCACCTTTTTAAAAAAATTTATTTATTCATAGATACACAGAGAGAGAGAGAGAGAGAGGCAGAGACACAGGCAGAGGGAGAAGCAGGCTCCATGCAGGGAACCTAACGTGGGACTTGATCCCGGGTCTCCAGGATCACATCCCGGGCTGCAGGCGGCGCTAAACCGCTGCGCCACCGAGGCTGCCCTATGTCCACCTTTTGATATCCTTCTGGTACCTCCCATTGGCTGAACCCAACACAAAGCCAAGGGTGGGGAGCCTGTTAATGCACCCCATAGATGTCAGTCTCCTAAAGAACAGAGCAGTATAGAGAGGATGGAGAGTGAATCTGGAGGGGCACATGGAAGATAATCAGCTCTAGATCAAATCAGGAACAGATGTTATACCACCCCTACACTCTTCACCTCCATGATATTCTCTCTCTCTCTCTCTTCTCCAAGTTCAAACAAAAATTTTTAAACACCTAAGTATTTCAAAACATGTAAATAGGGAAGGGGTTAGATGAAGTGACTGGGCCTAGCACAGACAACTCAAACGTCTTTATACACTTTAATGATGGTATGTGTTTGGGAAAAGGTTTTAAAGTCAAGGAAAAAAATAGCTAAGGTGACCCAATAGAGGTTACAGATTTTATTCAGACTATACACATTAAAGAGCACCTCAAATTTAGATAACTCCCTGAGCTAAAGCAAGATTGGAGAAGAGAGTAGTAGAGGACTTTGGTTTTGTCCCTGGTTCCAATTTTCTTTATCTGTAATTGATGCAAAGCTTATGGTTGGAATGGTTGGTATAGGTTGTTTTTCATGCCTCTATCTTGAAATTGCTGGTGCATCTTATTTTGGCAGCTGATGGAACAGTTCTTTCCAGAGTTGTCTTTGTAACCCTTAACAGTTGTCTATAAGCTGACTAATGTCAGTCAGATTTCAGGGGGAGTGGGAGAAATAATGGAAAAGAGAGGAATAAGGAAAAGAGGCAAAGGTCTAAGCAAGGAAAACTGGGGTCTGCTCTAATTCTTTTATAGTTCCTCCTCTTGGCCAAGATAAATAACTTTCATTTCCAGGCAAGTCTCTTGGGAGAGAAAATGAAATTACAGACATGCATAAGGTTCAAGAATGGAGTCAAGAAGCTTTTCATAGTGGGTGGGAGGACAGTTTGTTCTTTGGTCTTCTGTCTTTGATCATAGTTTGGATCATCTGTTTGAACAGGACAGTGCTGCTGGTCTTGATTAGATGTAATTAGATGCACTTAAGGGGGGATACTCTTTTCAGAAAAAAAAGAAAATGATCACTAGCTCCTGGGGAAAAGTGCATTGCAAGTATTGTATCTCTATTGTGAATACCCAAAGAAAAAGGTCCCTTCTCCAGTCACCAGACCATGATCCATAGGTTCTAGAAGATGGGATTACCTTGCTCACTTGACAAACTTTTTGATTGGCTTCACAGATGTGTTTATTCAATAAAAAGACATTAGAAAGTTTTGGAGGTATGTGTGTGCAAAAATCATCATTGACAACTGTACAAATACATCCCTTAGATGCCAAGATGATGTCAAATGCCAATGATGGACAACAACCTCCGGAATTCCAGTATTTCTTGAGCAAGGGTTTTAATATTTTGGTGACATTGTTGGTGGCATGGGTTAGTTCACAAATGACAGCATGAAAAACTCTGGCATTGCATCAAAATCTTCAGAAGCCCACAGGATTGCTCCTTCAGTGATAACTTTAGCATAAGACCTGACCCAGGTGGTGGTCTAGATTGTTTCTGAGTCTTTAAGCTTCTTCACACAGTTCCTTTTTGTTATTAGCTGGAAATGGATGTGTTGCAAAGAGGGATGCTTGTCCTCAATCATGGATTATTCTTCTGGTTTGGGAGCAAGAGTTTGACTGCTGACCTAAAGTGGTGATAACCTCAGATAGATGAGAGAACATGGTTCTGTCCAATTGCTTGTTGGCAAAAACCAATAAGCAGTGGACACACACACATACAAGCATGAATCCCTTGGAGCTCTTTCCTGGGTAAAGCTGGCCCAATGACATTCACTCCCTTAAATTGGGCCTGGCAGATTTTGTTAGCTTAGGGCCCATGAACTGAGGATTAGGAACAAATGTTTCCTTTCAAGAAAAACAGGTTCCTCCTCTCCAGGGAGTATCCTAGGTAGGGTGTGCTAACTTTGGAGATTTGCTGGAGACCCAGTTTGGGTGGTACCTTGTTCCAAATGCCAATAGTAATGACAGACAAATTTTCCTCTGTGTAGGAACTAGGTACTTCTAAAATAGCAATGGAATTGATGGGAAAAATGAGAAAAATCAATAATCACAGGTGACATTAGGTTCAAAAGTATAAGGCTGAGCCAGAAAGTGGCAAAAATTGGGGATATTGAGGGAGGGAGGAAGAGGGAAGAAAGGGATAAAGAAAAGGAAAAAATAGAAGGAGCAATAGCAGAGCAGGGATAACAATTGAAGATTATTCTACATATTCAGAAGTCAGAAATAAAGACTGAGAAACAAGGCTAGCATGAAAAGGGAGATGATAAAATTGGCACAGGATTGTTTTGTCATCTTGGGCAGAAGTTTTCCACTATCCAGGGTCATCTATCTGCTTATACCAAGTTTCTTGGGAAATTTCTCTCCTTTGTCTCATAATCTGCTTCAGATGAGTTTCAGGAAACTCTCAGTTTTAAGTCTCCAGTTAAGGGAGATTGAATTGAGATCCCTTACTCTGTAGTGTGTTGAACTTGGAGGTATAAAGCCAGGTTGCACTATAAGATTTATAGCCCTCAAGTCTTTTATAAAGCAGAGGACAGGAGTGCTGCAGGGACAGGTACAAGGAATGAGTAAATCTGCAACAGTGGGTTGCAGTCCCTCTGGTGCTTTGGGCTTTAAAAGATACTGGGGGGATTTAGGAAGAGGCACTAGGGATCTCATAAGGCACTAGAGTCTTTCTTTCTCCCACATTTGTAGATATGAAGCCCAGAGGACATCAGACACTAAGAAAAGTAAATCATAAAAATGAGGTAATTCTAAGGAAGAAGAGAGTTGGGGAAATAAGAGTGTAAAGTAAATAAGGAAAGCCACATGTGAGAGCATACCGGGTCATCTCAGCCAAGGAAATCAAGAGAATGCCCTTCCAGTGAGCCCTTAATACTGGCTTTTCAGTGTGTGGTACTGGCACAAAAACAGACACATAGATCAATGGAACAGAATAGAGAATCCAGAAGTGGACCCTCAACTTTATGGTCAATTAATATTCGACAAAGCAGGAAAGACTATCCACTGGAAAAAAACCAGTCTCTTCAATAAATGGTGCTGGGAAAATTGGACAGCCATGTGCAGAAGAATGAAACTGGACCTTTCTCTTACACCATACACAAAGATAAACTCAAAATGGATGAAAGATCTAAATGTGAGACAAGAATCCATCAAAATCCTAGAGGAGAACACAGGCAACACCCTTTTTGAACTTGGCCACAGTAACTTCTTGCAAGATACATCCATGAAGGCAAGAGAAACAAAAGCGAAAATGAACTATTGGGACTTAATCAAGATAAAAAGCTTCTGCACAGCAAAAGAAACAGTCAACAAAACTAAAAGACAACCTACAGAATGGGAGAAGATATTTGCAAGTGACCTATCAGATAAAGGGCTAGTATCCAAGATCTATAAAGAACGTATCAAACTCAACAGCAAAGAAACAAACAATCCAATCATGAAATGGGCAAAAGACATGAACAGAAATCTCACAGAGGAAGACATAGACATGGCCAACAAGCACATGGAAAAATGCTCCGCATCACTTGCCATCAAGGAAATAGAAATCAAAACCACAATGAGATACCACCTCACACAACTGAGAATGGTGAAAATTAACAAGACAGGAAACAACAAATGTTGGAGAGGATGTGGAGAAAGGGGAACCTTCTTGCACTGTTGCTGGGAATGTGAACTGGTGCAGCCACTCTGGAAAACTGTGTGGAGGTTCCACAAAGAGTTAAAAATAGACCTGCCCTACGACCCAGCAATTGCACTGCTGGGGATTTACCCCAAAGATACAGATGCAGTGAAACGCCGGGACACCTGCACCCCGATGTTTCTAGCAGCAATGTCCACAATAGCCAAACTGTGGAAGGAGCCTCGGTGTCCATCGAAGATGAATGGATAAAGAAGATGAGGTCTATGTATACAATGGAATATTACTCAGCCATTAGACACGACGAATACCCACCATTTGCTTCGACATGGATGGACCTGGAGGGTATTATGCTGAGTGCAATAAGTCAATTGGAAAAGGACAAACATTATATGGTCTCATTCATTTGGGGAATATAGAAATTAGTGAAAGGGAATAAAGGGAAAGGAGAGAAAATGAGTGAAAATATCAGTGAGGGTGACAGAACATGAGAGACACCTAACTCTGGGAAATGAACAAGGGGTAGTGGAAGGGGAGGTGGGTGGGGGGTTGAGGTGACTGGGTGATGGGCACTGAGGGGGGCACTTGACGGGATGAGCACTGGGTGGTATACTATATGTTGGCAAATTGAACTCCAATAAAAATTTTTTTTAATAAAAAAATTTTAAAAATACTGGCTTCTCATTGAAGCAAAAGATCTCTCTCACTCAATAGGTTGGGGGCCAAGGGAGGATGGAAAGGCCAAGGAAAAAAGCATGTTGACAAGTTAAGGATCCCAAGAAGACTGGAAACTGCTGTATTTGTGGAAGGCCCTTTGTTACCTCAATGTTAAACTATACTGTCATAAATTCATGGTATGAGTGTGTGGTGCTGCAAAATGCTAGCCTAAGTGTTGTAACTCATGGATAGGTGTGGTCTGTCAGCCTATTTTAGGCTTTGGAACAGCATCTGATATTTCAGGCTTAGGACCATTAATAAAAAGGTGGTGATCACAGGCGAGGAGTGGTCTTAATCAGTCCCTAAGGTTAGAGACAGACTCATCATACCCTTGTTGACAGGACTAGATTATTCCTCAGTCAAGGAGAGGGAGGGGAAAAGCCTTTGGGAATCACCTTTATTTATTTGTTTTATTATTATTTTTATTTTATTTTTTATTTATGATAGTCACACACACACACAGAGAGAGAGAGGCAGAGACACAGGCTGAGGGAGAAGCAGGCTCCATGCACCGGGAGCCCGACGTGGGACTCGATCCCCGGTCTCCAGGATCGCGCCCTGGGCCAAAGGCAGGCGCTAAACCGCTGCGCCACCCAGGGATCCCTATTTATTTGTTTTATTTTTTGGAATCACCTTTAAAAGGTTCTCCTTTCTCTAGGACTTAAGCGAATCTGGAGGAGGTGTGTTATTTCTACAAGGGTTTGCTATATCCTCATTTATGGTGGCCATTTAGCCTTGTCAACCCAGGTCCTGTCACCTTTTGGTCCCACTAAAAAGTGTGCTAACTGATATAGGTCAGGGAGCTCAGGAGCATAAAGCCCCCCAAATTTTCCCGAATTGCTCAATACATTTCTCTTCTTTCAAGAGAGAAGGGAAATCATTGGGAAATCATTGACAATGGTGTGGAAGTCATCCCCAAACAACGTTGTGATTGAGGGTGTTGGATTTCACTCAGGACCTACTTGGAAGGGAGCAGGTGAAAATCTAGGTCTAAAGGTGAGAAGGAGGGCAGCCCGAGTGGCACAGCAGTTCAGCGCCGCCTTCAGCTCAGGGCCTGATCCTGGAGATCTGGGATCGAGTCCCATGTCAGGCTCCCTACGTGGAGGCTGTTTCTCCCTCTGCCTGTGTCTCTGCCTCTCTCTCTCTCTCTCTCTCTCTCTCTCTGTGTGTGTGTGTGTGTCTCATGAATAAATAAAAAAGATCTTTAAAAAAATGAAAAAATAAAGGTGAGAAGGAGCTGAGGAAGGGCAGGAGAAGGAAGGGAGGCCAGAGATCAGGAAGAAGGGAGTCCAGAGAGAATTGGGGTTATAAGAGGCAGAAACAGCTAGGCAAAGGGGACTTAGTCTTTTTGTAGGAAGAAGGCCGAAGTTGTTTAAAAGAGCCTCCATAGTTAGAAGTCTATCTGAATTGCTCCTTTTCTCAGTGGCTTCTTACATGTTAAAGGAAACCAGCCCTTTTGAGTTAGCTACTTTTCTTTTGTTCTAAGGCACCATGCAAATATACAAGTTTTTACTTGTCCCAAGATCCTCCCCTTGGAGTTCAATATAGTCTTTCCTGAAGTCCCATCACTTAGAGAGGAACTTAACAGTTAGGATCATAGTGGCAGAACATATGCCCACTGGGGGTGTATGGGGGCAGGGAGAAAGGTTGGGGAGATTATGTTTTCCATAATAAAAGAGATCCTAGATGGGAGAAGGGCCGTGTCCTACTTTAGGACTATCAGCTAATTCTCTACTTGCCCAGAGAATCCCAAAAGACAAAGGTAAATAGAAGCAGTGATTTATCAGACAATAATAGGTTAAACTTTCAAAGAAACCCAAGAATGAAACTTTCACGTAACAAGGAAAAACTGGAACCCAAGATCAAAGGGGGACCCAACAGATGTCACCAAGAAGGGAGGAAACAAGGGTCACTCAACACATTCTCTCCATATTTGAAACCTCTGCAGGCTTCAGGGCTCATCTAGGCTCTAAGTCATGGCATCCAACTGCCAGGAAAAAAATACTTAAATGATCCAAATAGAGGCTGAATTCTTTATTCAGCCGATGCGCCTCAGGGAGCACCTCAAAATTAGGTAACACTCTTAGCTGAAGTAGAATTGGAATTGTCATAAGACAAGAAGAAAGGGGTACATGACTTTAATATTGTCCCAGGTTACAGTTTTCTTTATAACTGCTGCAAAGCTTGCTGTTGGAAAGATTGAGATGGAGTGATTTCCATGCCTCTTACTCAGGTGCAATTTCTAGGGCAATTTCATTTTGGCAGCTGATAGGATTCTTTGGAGAGCTCTTTGTAAGCCTGGATGGTTGTCTGTTGGCTATCTAATGCCAGTTAAGGTTCATGGGAGCAGGAGATAGAAAAGAAGAAAAGCCCAACAGAGAAGGGGTGGAGATGGGGTAGAAGGAGCAGAGGCAAAAGTCTAAGCACAAAAAACTGGGGTCTGTTTTAATTTTTTTATCATAGGAAGTAATAACCTGGGTTCATTTAGGGGCATGACCCACACAAGACATTGCTCCTTTAACCACTTGGTGATAATTGGGTTTGAGTCTATGCTTTGCATCTAGCACGCCCTTGGCAATAGCCCTCCCAAATACAAGAGTCCTTTGGCCACTGCAGTAGCAGCTAAAGCAAACCCCAAATGGACAGGTTTTCTATTACTGAAACTGAAGCCAGCCAGGGAAAGGGAGGCAGAAAAACTGTTAGGACTAATTTTCTGGAACAATGCATTCCTGAACTCTGCCCAGCCACACCCTTGCCCCACCCTGAGGCCCTGGCCACTCCTGATCGTGGAATTCACACACAAGCCAGCGGCCAAGTTCAGAGCTGAGGAACACCTGTGTCTATGAGGAAATGAGCTGGTCTGATCTCTTCCCTCTTCCCAGAGGCTACAAACACAAGAGGCTCACATAGTCTGGCATTTCCCTGCCCAGCAGCAGGACACAGGCTGACTCATTGGCAAGCATTAAGCAACTACTCTGAGCCAGCCTCAGTGAATACAAAAGTGAAGAACACTGAGCTCTGAATAAACAGTTGATAAATTTAGCTTTACTCATACATTTCTTCGCTCAGCAATGAGCTCTCCCAGAATTGGCAAAATCCACCATTCGCAGGATCTGAATATCAGAGCATTAAGAAGTTCAAAGTCTTGCAGTTTGTGATGGGAGAGGTCAAAGGTAAGGAGGAAAGATAAAATCTGAGAAGTCCAACTTTCTAGCTGATCAATGACTTCAATAAAAATATCAAGGCTTTTCCTAGAAGCCATTGATACAGCCCTAACCCTACACCTTCTTCTCTTTATACCTATTCTGCTTCCAATACTAGAAGGGTAATTTTTTTTAATATTTAATTTTGAAGTACGTTGGATCAAGAAGGAGCTTTAACACATGGAGTATTACAAGTGCAAAACAAAGAGTGTATTAGACTAGATGTGTGGGGTAATTTCCTTGGCCGAGCTCACCTATCCCACGAATATTACAAAGCTCATAACCAGTCTCCATGAAGTGTTTTTCCAAGACTAGGCTATACCTGCAAAAGATTGTTTACCTGCAAAAGATTATTTACCCCCTGCCTTTGATGGGGTTCTTAGAAGCAGTGGATGACACAGGAATTCCTGTTGAAGTGATATATTGAAGAAAAGCTCTAGGCAGACGGAGTAGGGTGGCCAGCAGGAATGTGATCTCAGCAGGAGACCAGCTTTAGCCTGATCCCACAGGGAAGCTCCAGCACACCAATCACACCCTTGTATGTTATTGGCCAAGGTCTGCTGTAGGCAAAGGGGCATGGAGATTGCCAGGCAATCTAGAGAAGAAGGCATCTGTAAGTTATCAGCTAACAGTTGCAGCTGGAATATGAGTATAAGGGCAGGAAAAAAGGATCTGGGTGAGGCATCAACAGTCTCCACTACCACTCCCTCCATCATTATCTTCTAAATCAGGAGTCAGCAAACTTTCCATAAAGGGCCAAATTGTAAATAGTTTAAGCTTTTACCATATGGTCCCCCGTCACGACCGCTCAGCTCTCTCATCATAGTGCAAAAGTAGCCATAGACAAAATGTAAATGAATGTACAATATTGTGTTCCAATAAAATTTTATTTACAAAAACAGGCTCTGTTTCTTCCACCTGTCCTTTTGGAAACAAGCAGCGATCTTGGTCTGCCACTAGCATTGGGTATGAGAGGCAAATGTGGACTGTGGTGGAAAAGACTGGGCTTCTAGCCACAGCCCTGTCTCTCCTCAGCTTTTTCACATGTCAGTGCCAGAAACCCAACTCAAATGAGCTCAAGGAAAATGGAATAAGTGGAAGGAGCACTTAGTAACTCAGGTAGTCTAACCGTGAGTGGGCTGGTCTCAGGAGCGACAGTTCTAATAAGACCTCAAACTCTTTAGGACCTGCCCTCTACTTATTCCGCATTTTGGCTTTGGCGTCTTCTACTATCAGTAGACTTGATTTCTGCACCAGAGAACATGGCCTCTGGCAGTTCTGGACTCAGCTATGAATGACTCTAGCCCTAGGAAGAAAAGAGGATCTTCTCTAGCTTGGGGGAAGTAAGAAGATCAGAGGAAGAAAATTGGACCATGTGCCCATCCATGGGTCATTCACTCTCCTTCCTCTCTCCATGGCCAGGACAGTAGACAAGGTCTGACACAAGAAAAATGTTGAAGAAAGCCCAGATCCGGCCACTGGGGAATCATTTTGACCCAGAATATCCCTCAAATTATGCCAATACAGTAACGTTGAGCTACTAACCTCTGGAACCTCAGTTTCCTCTTCCTCCTCTCTACTGTGAGATTTCAGCACTCAACAAATATTTTTTGAGCACATACTATGTGCCAGGTACTATGCTAGGTAGGTAGCATTCAATTAGTATGAACAAAACCAGAAATGTTTCTGTCTTTACTTAAATTTCCACAAGTGAGCTTTGCAAATCCCCAAACAGCAGACCCAGGTCTTGGTTCCAGTGGTTTGAGAATCACAAAACAAGGCACATGGCTCTAAAGAATAGTCCCCATTTTACCGTTTCTACTTCTTTCTCCCTCATTATCTCTATCCTACTGCATTGTCCTCCATCATTCCACTGAAACTACCTCAGGAAAAGTCACCAGGTACCCTTTTATTGCCAAAATAAATGCACCATTTTTATCCTCACTTGTATTAAATTTGGGTGCAATTGATGTAGCTGCCTACTGCCTATGTTCTAAAACTGTCCTTTCCTAGAAGATATGTACTCTTCTGGTTCTCCTCCTAGATATCTGAATGAGAAGTCATTTAATTATGCTTTGTAAAATTTGTACTTTCTATGCTTTTTTTTATAAATAGGAAGTTTTGTATTGAAAATTTAAATTTTAAAATAAAATAATTTAAGTTAAATAAGGTTAATCAGAAAGTTAAGAAGTCTAGGATTCAAGAGAAAATGAGTTTTAATCTAACTCTAATTCTATTTAGTTAACAGGATAAATTCTGTACATTTCATTGACTTAAGAAGAGGGGATATTGCTAGATTCAATTTAATAAACATTGGCTGTACATTCTCTGCATCAGAACGTGTGTGTGTATATATATACATATATATATATTACTAGGCATTAGAGGGGATATTGCTAGATTCAATTTAATAAACATTGGCTGTACATTCTCTGCACATATGTGTGTATATATATATACATATATATATACATATTACTAGGCATTAGAGGTATAAAGATGATGAAGACTCCGCCAAGAACTTTTACTAAGAGTGTTGGTGGAGGGACTGAAAAGCTTCTGTAGATGAGATAATTGTCTTGAGGTATGAGTAAGTGTTTAGCAGGTGAACAAGGTGGCATGCCAGACAGGCCAGGGCAGGTATATCAGAAAACGGCAAAGTTGGTGCTGGCAGTCCTGAAGAGGTCTTCATGACTGAAATGTGAAGTTTAGGAGTGGGGATAGAGGAGCCAAGATGAGGCCAGAAGGAAAAACGGAGTCAAATGAAGGAAAGAAAATGAAATTTGAACTTTTCATGAAGGCAATGGAAAGGCAGTAGAGCTGGGGTTCCCTAATCTAGGCTATTATATGGTTGACCATCTTTTTATATATGTTAGCCACTTCAATTTCTACTAGGTTGCCTATCTTTTTCTTATGAATGGGTAAGACATTATATAATCTGGAACCTAAGAATTTGTCCATTTTCCAACGTTGCAAATATTTTCTCTCAGTTTCTCACTAATTTCGTATGCTTGCCTATGTGTCTTTGCCATACAGAAGGCCTGTAGTTTCATGTAGATACATGGTCTTTTGCTTTAGTGAATTCAGAGAATTAATCTTGTGTCTTAAAAAAATATCCCTCTCTATTTTAAATGTGAAAAATATTCTCTTGTCTAATTTTGTAGTTTTGTTTTGGTGGTTAGCTCTTTATTCTAGCTGGGGAGTTATTTTTGTGCATAGTATAAGGTAGAGATCTAACTTTTTTTCTAAATGAACCATCTTTCACAACACCATTTATTGTATGGTCTATTATTTTCCACAGTATGAAATGCCATCTTAATCACATTCTAAATATTCCAGCTTCCCCTATGCACATCAATTTATATCTGTAAATATGTATAAAATTTAAAAACACTAAAACTTCAATTAGAAAATGGCCAAAAGACATAAACAGACAATTCATAGAGAATATATTTGGCTAATCTCCAACCTCAATAGAAACATAAAGTGCTGATTAAAAGTACTGATTAAAATAATAAAATAAAATAGTTTATTTTTAAATCAGCAAAATGTCACACTAGTGATTAAAAATAAGCCAGTTAATAAAGGTACATTTTAATGAGCATTCTCATTCTCTGCTGATGAGAATGTAAATTGGTGCAATCTTTCTGTCCTTAAAGCATTAATTCTCATTAACACAACAAATTATCTTTTAGCAGTGCATTCTAAAGAAACAATCAGAGATTCAGTCAAGGATTTATATAAAGGATGTAAATCACAGTTATATTTAAAACCATGACAAATTTAAAGCAACCTAAATGTTGAACAATACAGATTAGTTAAATTAATTATGGTACAAACATATGACAGAACATTATACTTTTATAGTTCTATTTTTAAAAACAGTTTTTCAGTAAAGCAAATGTTTTTGCATGACTCAGTATCCATTAATTAATAATAAGTCTTGCCAGGGCAGCCCGGGTGGCTCAGCTTTTTAGCGCAGCCTTCAGCCAAGGGCCTGATCCTGGAGCCCCGGGATTGAGTCCCACGTCGGGCTCCCTGCATTGATCCTGCTTCTCCTTCTATCTGTGTCTCTGCCTCTGTCTCTATGAATAAATAAATAAAATCTTTAAAAAAATAAGTCTTGCCAAATTAATTTCATTTCTTTTTTGAAGGAAGGGACAACTAGACTACTATGTAAGTGGAATTCAACACATTTAAAGGGTGTTTAGAATCCCAAATATTCATGTGTAGAATTCCTGGTATACCTGATACGTTTATGGTTGCCAGGTACTAGATATACACATGTAAATAAAATGTAATACCTGCCCTGAAGTTCATAATACAAAGATAAAAGATAACAAACAAATGGAAAATTACAATACAATGTTGTAAATGCAAGAGTATTCAGACTCATTCCATAAGAGACCAAAGAAGTGGGTATGAACTCTACCCAGAGGCATCAGGGCAAAATGACATAGAACTAGTATATCTGGATTTCTGCAAGATGTTTCAGAAGTACTCTCCCATTCTCTGTATGGATCTTAGTGGAAAATGCTGGAAGGATGGCAAATAAGTTTGATAGGTCCATTGCAAAACCATATCTGATAATCACTCTCTATTAGCAAATTTCAGAATACTGTACTTGATCTTTCTGATTCTTTCAAGAATGTTTTAAATGATTTGGATGTAGACACAAAACATATACTTTAAGCATTTAGAAATGACTCAAAGATGGGAGGAATAGTTAACATAAAAAATGAGGGCATCAAGAGTCCAGGACTATCTGGCAAGGCTTAATGATGGACCTCACTGACAGGATGAGAGTTAACCACCGTTAATTCAAAGAATGGGTCTTCTAGAGTCTAGAAGACCAAGGGAGTCTCAAGATCCTACTGGAAATCCTAGCTAATGCAGTAAGTAAGACAAAAGGAAATAAAAGATTTACAGATTGGGAAGAAATAAATAAAACTGTCTTTGTTCACAGGTAACATGATCACCGATGTAGAAAATCTGAAAGAATCAACAAAAAAACTTCTAGAACTAATAACCAGTTACAGTACAGCGGTAAGATACAAAGTTAATACACAAAAGTCAATAGCTTTCCTGTATACCAGCAATTAACAAGTGGAATTTGAAATTAAAAACACAATACCATTTCCATTAGTACTCCAAAAAATGAAGTACTTAGTTATAAATCTAACAAAATATGTACAAGATATATATAAGGAAAATTATAAAACTCTGATAAATGAAATTAAAGAAGTAAAAAGAGTAATATTCTAAATAAATGGACAAATATTCTATATTCGTGGGTAGGAAGATTCAATATTGTCAGGATGTCAGTTCTTCCCAACTTGATCTATTGATTCGATGCAATCACAATCAAAATCCCAGAAAGTTATTTTGTGGATATTGACAAATTAATTCTAAAGGTTTTTTTCTTTAAGATTTTCATTTATTTATTTGAAAGAGAGAACAGGAGTGGTAGGGGAAGGGAAAAGGGAGAAGGAGAGGTAGACTCCTAATTCTAAATTAGAGATAAGCACTCCACTAATTCTAAAGTTTATATTAAGAGGCAAAATACCCAGGAAAGCTAACACAATATTGGAGAAGAAAACAAAGTTGGAAGAGTGACAGTTTTCAAATTCAAGACTTTCTATAAAGTTACAATATCAAAAATAGTGTATCATTAGTAAAAAGAATAGATAAAAAGATCAA
Source organism: Canis lupus dingo (assembly GCF_003254725.2). Taxonomy (NCBI): domain Eukaryota; kingdom Metazoa; phylum Chordata; class Mammalia; order Carnivora; family Canidae; genus Canis; species Canis lupus. Next base: position 39,985,775 of record NC_064281.1, read on the forward strand.
AGGGACAAATTGGCCCAGAAATAGACCTACATACATATAATCAATTGATCTTTGACGAAGGAGCAAAGGTGATTCAATAGAGCAAAGACACTCTTCTCAACAGATGGTGCTGAAACAACTGCATATTCAAGTGAAAAAAAATGCATCTAGGCATAGATGGGATACCTTATACTCTTCACAAAAATTAACACGTAACACATCATAGACCTAAGTGTAAAATGCAATACAATAGAATGGCATGATAAGCTACTCGAAAATAATATAAGAAAAAGTCTAGATGACCTTGGGTTTGGCAATAACTCTTTAAATGCAACACCAAAGGCATGATCCATAAAAGAAATAATTGATAAGCTGGACTTCATTAAAAATAACATTTCTGCTCTGTGAAAAACACTGTCAGGAGAATGAAAAGACAAGCCACAGACTAGGAAAGGATATTTGTAAAAGACATATCAGATAAAGGACTGTTATCCAAAATATGCAAAGAACTCTTAAAATTCAACAGTAAGAACACAAACAACCCAATTAAAAACGGGGCTAAAGATCTTAACAGACAGCTGAACAAAGAAGATATACAGATGGCAAATAAACATATGAAAAGATGTTTCACATCATATGTCATCAGGGAAATAAAAATTAAAACAACAATAAGATACCACTACACAGCTATTAAAATGGACAAACTCTAGAACACTGACAATACACAATGCTGGTGGATGTGGAGCAGTAGAATTCTCATTCATTGCTGGTGAGAATGTAAATGGTATGACCACTTTGGAAGACAGCTTGGTGGTTTCTTACAAAGCTAAACATACTTTTACCATATGATCTAGCAATCATGCTCCTTGTTATTTACCCAAAGGAGTTGAAAACACACAAAAACCTACGCACGGGTATGGATAGCAGCTTTACTCATAAGTGCCAAAACTTGGAAGCAACCAAGATGTCCTTCAGTAGGTAAATAGATAAATAAACTGTGGTCCATCCAGGCAATGGAATATTATTCGACTCTAAAAATAAGTGAGCTACCAAGCCATGAAAAGACATGAGGAAGCTTAAATGCATATACTAAGTGAAAGAAGCCAATCTGAAGAGGCTACATATTGTATGATTCCAACTATATGACATTCTGGAAAAAGCAAAACTATCAAGACGGTAAAAACATCAGTGATTTCTAGGGGTTGGGGGAGGAAAAGGTGAATAGGCAGAGCATAGAGGATTTTCAGAGCAATGAAACCACCCTATAACATTATACTATACTATAATGGTGGATCGTGTTATTATACATTTGTTCAAGCCTATAGAATACACACCAAGAGCAAACCCTAATGTAAACCAGGGGCTCTGGATGATGACAATGTATCGTTGTGGGTTCATCAGTTATAACAAATGCAGCATTTGTTATACAAAGGAGCAAAGGTGCTCCTTTGATGGGGGGATATTGATAACGTGGGAGGCTCTGCACGTATGAGGGCATAGGTTATACAGGAAATCTCTACCTTCTGCTCAACTTTGCTGTGATTCTAAAATTGCTCTAAAAAATAAAAAAAAAGATGAAGGCATTTTGAGAGCAAGTTCAATGTAATTTTAGAGGACACCAGTGCATTCCTGTCCAAGACATGAGGTGTACCAGCATTATGGTCATCTGTAATGGATGAACCACACTGAAACAAGACAGGTATTTCCCATTCAGGATGGCCTATTCCTTGCCAGATCACATTGGAAGAAAAGGAGAGAACTGGGACTACTCCATGTGAGAAAGAGAACATGAGAATCATTCCCAAATGTCTGATGGATCACATTTATTCTATATGGCAACATAGGGGAGACAGGGAATGTTAGAAGGGGGCATATTTCCCAACATTTGAGAAAGCACTTATAAGCAGGATGTGCATCTAAATAACAGTGTTGAAAACTTATTCTGTATCATGGAATTTCTCTTTTAATCCTTACTCCATTGTATGAGGTCAGTATTACCATTATCCTCGTATCACACATATAAAATAGATTTGCTGAATTGAATTAAAATAAAATTTATTTAAGCTGCCAAATAAATAAAACAGATTCCCTTCAAGGCAGTAAGTATCCAGTTTGATGCACAGGGCATGTAGCACTGGGTCCCTTCCAGTCTAAAATGCTATAATTCTATTTTTAGATGAATTCAAGATCACAGTATCTCTGTTCAGGAAAAGCACGTGAAAATTTGCTATATAGTCATTCAAAAAGAAGCAAGAATGAAGAGTCTCTGTGTAGCAGAGATTAGTCATGTTTTTCTTCCAGAGGCAGCCGCAAATCTATCAACTTGCTGAGCCATCTTGCCCACTGTAGTGGGTGAATTAAATGCCCAGATCCATTGCCTGGTGGAACCCAGATGCCCATGTTTCTCCCACACCAAAGTCTCTGGTGTGGTGACAGTTCAAATGCCATGGCTTCCACCTCTGTTTTCCTGACTGGTCCTCCTACTCCTCAGCTGAGATGGGAGTCTTATCCACCACACATTTGACATTTATGAGCATGTAATATGTGCTAGGTCCCATGTAACTTGTCCAAAAAACCATACTAATAATAAATACTAATGTTATTCCATTTTTTAATTAAGTAAGTTCTATACCCAGCATGGAGCCTGAACTCCTGTCCCCAAGATCAAGAGTCACATGCTCTACCAAATGAGCAAGCCAGGTGCTCCATTGTTCTTGCCATTTTATAGACATAGAAACCAAGGCGTAGCAAGCCTCTGAAGTACCAGAACTACTACAGGCTGGACCTAGGATTCAAACTTGGATCTATTGATTTCCAAATCCATGTTCTTACCCATTATCTCCTGGAACTAGTTCTCTTGGCTAAGACCCTCATATCTTGCCTAAGTGCTACCATGCTTAGGATCATGGATGGATTGATTATCTATAACCATGGAGTTTATCTACTCACAAGAATTGTACATAAAATATCTCAGGGCTGTGCCCCACCAGACAGATTAGATGCCACAGAGAATGACTTCTGAACCAGCAGCAGATCTCCTGGATGTCCTTTGGAGCCAGCCACCAAGACCAAATTGGTTTCTCTTAAGCCTGCTTCCATAGTCCCATATTGCTACATTCCCACCACAAACTAATAAAGATGATAAGGATGGAGGAAAGGGAGAGGATGTGTGAATCAAAAGTGAAATAGTCTGAAATTTTTCACATCCTTTAAGCTCTTGAAATATAACTGAAAGTGTTATCAGAAGTAACTGGGGGAAATTCAGAGTGAAAGTTTATGTGAAGCTTGAAGGAATGGAGAAAGATGGAACAAAAGTATCAGCAGAAATAGTAAAGAAGTAATGATATATTTGATATATAATGACATATGCAAGATACTATTGGAAAAAAGAAGCATATGGAAGAAGGCAATAGCAGGTTACTAAAAGCAAGTGGGCAAGTTTTCACCTTGTGAGGAAAGTCTATGGAGATCCCAAGTAAGCTGTAGACATATTCCCATTTTGAGTACAGCAAATATCTCAGTCCCACAAACCCTGAGCCTAAACTGGGGATCGGCAATGCTTGGTGATTAAAGTTCCCTGGGAAAAGGCTTGGAATAGGCATAGAGGTTTAGTGGGCTTATCCCAGCATCAGACATGGTTACACATCAAGGAGCTGAGTGAGATAGGTGAGCCCTGGGGAAACTTTCCCACATGTGAAGAAGACCTGCAGTTCCCCTGCCTGTTTCTGGAATACTGGAACTCTGGGAATTTGTTGGTCTTGCACTATGAAGACATTCTCAAACCTACACGGCAGCTTCAGGAGCTGAGAACAGCTACCTATAGCAGGATGCTGGAGTCGAGATAAAGGCAATGACCAAGGGAAGATCTCAGGAAATGGTCTGACTGGCCATGCTATATGTGTGCAGCAAGAGAGATGTCAATGGGTGATTCCATCCAGAAGGCCTGTAAAATCTCTAGAGAAGGTCTGTGAAGATATTGAACCAGTTAGTGGAAAGACACAAATGAATACAATTATCATTCAATAGTTATAATGAGTATTGTAAATTCATTATGAGAGTACAAGCCTGTTGACCAACTACATCCTTGTTGTAACTGTTATAATTACTGGCTCAGGGTGGCTTATTTTTTTTTTTAGGGTGGCTTATTTTTTTAAAATTTTTAAACATTTTGCTCTTGTAGTCAATGGAACATTCCCCTTTAATACAAGGTTGAATCATACTCTGAAAAAAAAAAAAAAACCCGGAGAAATTTCTGCAGGTAAACCAGTGAAGAGAACACTCATTATATATTACTGTCAACATAATTATTCCATGAAGAGGGAAGGGGAGAAAAAACGATGTAGAATGAAAAACAAGGGGCTCAAGCCCCTAGGCACTGCAGAACATTCAGATGTTTGGGATTAAAATAAAATTTAAAAGGAAACTTACCAGGAAGTAGAGGAACAAATAGAATCTGAGGCACCTTACGTGCTCAGGAAGCATGGAAAGGACTCTCCAGGGTGGCAGACAAGCCAAAGGTGGCTTGAGTGGCCCCATCTACCACTTGCAGGGGTGCCAGGATGGATGTTGACCCCAGACCTGGAAATTAACCCACTACTCTACAAAGGTGGCAGGGACAAAATTCTCACACTACCAAAAAAAAAAAAATCTCATGGCAACCTTGAAAATCTTAGAACCAAAGGACTCCCCTCCCCACCCCGCAACTGGCCTGACATTCATGGCCAAAGCTATGCCTAAAACCCTTTGCCCCGTCCTCTCCTTGAGAGGACGAGAACAAGGAATGGAAAAAAAAAAAGTAAAGGAATCTAATTGCAGCAGAAGATCGAGGAAGAACATCTCATTGGACAGAGTCTGAAGGAAGGAAGAGATAAGAAACAAATGAGAGGGATCTCTGGGTGGCGCAGCGGTTTGGCGCCTGCCTTAGGCCCAGGGCGCGATCCTGGAGACCCGGGATCGAGTCCCACGTCGGGCTCCCGGTGCATGGAGCCTGCTTCTCCCTCTGCCTGTGTCTCTGTGCCTCTCTCTCTCTCTGTGTGACTATCATAAATAAATAAAAATTAAAAAAATAAAGAAACAAACGAGAAAGAAAGAAATTAATACAAACTTCATGATTATGATATGGAGCCAACACATTCAAATTCTGTCCACAAAGTAACTCAGGCTGCTTTGCTGAACCAGTCTGTTCACCAGGGGCGCTGCTGAGGCTGCCTGGAAGGGCCACCAATGGGCTCCCAAAGTCCTCCCTCTAACGGCTTAGGCCATCACCACCACAGGAAAGTATCTTTGCAGCCATGGCAAGGGGCTCCTGGAAGCCATACTGCTGTTGGGCAGACAGGGTGATGGAGGCTGCTGCTGCCATGGGGGAAGAAAGAGGGCATGGTGCCAGCATCACACCCATAGATGGCATCATATCTTTTCCTTGAAGCAAGCAAGAGACCCCAGAACCCACAGGCATACTTCCCAGTTACTGATCCACTGGAAGAGGGCAATGGTACCCAGGTGGGTGGGGCCCTGGTCCATCTGTGGTGGTAGTGGCTGCATTCAAGGAAGTGGGGGTCCATTAAGGTTATGCTGCATGGGATGTCCAGCATGCCTACCTGTCAGGCTGGGTAATGGGTGTGGGAGGCTGTGGGGGCCACCTCCAGGCCCACCAAGACCACCTCTGTGCATGCCATGGTAGGGCCAACTCTCTGAAGTGCCAAAATTCATCATCTAGAGTGGGCAGCTCTGGGTAGTGGCCATGAGAGATGGTGGAGGTGGATTGTTGGTGGGAGCAGCAGGCCAAGGTGCACTGTCCAGGGGCGTGGTGGTGGGCCCAGAGGTAGAGTCCATAGGTGCTTCACCAAGTTCAGCCCTAAGGGACAAAGATTCTTTATCCATCCATGCTTTATCTTGAGCTGACTGGGTGTCATCAGGCCTTTGGAATTTGCAATCAAAAGCTTTGTGACCACACTTGGTGTGCACTGTGGTATTGGCAATGTTGTGAGTCTCTGAGCTCTGCCAGGGTCTTAAGATCCTGTTATCATATTCCTGAAGAGTCCTATTCAGGCAAGCCAACTACCGAAGCTGCATCTTCCATAGATCATCCTGATCTGCAGGGGTCTCAATAGCCTGTTTCTGGATGCTTCTTATCTGTTCCAGGGCTTTCTTCACATTTTCCATGGTGTTGGCAGAAGCTAGGGCATGACGTGGCTCACCTTCTCTGGGCAACATCTGGCCATCTTTGCTCCCTGCTTTTCCTTGACAGACCCATTTCCCCCGATCACAATCTTGACATTACATTCCTTCTTTATGTTCCTCAAGATGTTCCCACTGGGCCCAATCAGCAGCCCCAAGAAGTTGATTTCTGGATACTCATCTTGTGGACTCACTACTTTATGGCTCACACATGTTGCTGGAAGTTTGTCATCTGCAGGAGGCTCAAAATCAGGGTTGAGGGCAACCATCTCCGGTGAGATTGTGCTGCTCTTCTTCAAGCGTTTTGCTGGTGCAGAACTCCCAGGTGTTAAGCCTCTTTGCCTCCCTATTGTAGATGGGCTCAGGGTCAGGAGGGGATGCCCAGGTCTCCCGTGCACAGTTTATGAGTCAAGTCTTCCATCTGCAGTTGGACTATATAAGCTCTTTCTTGTTCCCGAGTAAGTCCAGGGGGGATAATTGTAGGCATTCCTGACTCACCATCTTCCATTCCGTTGTACCTTGGTTCCAGTGGCTCCTCTTCCACTTTGTACTTGGGAAGTCTGGCGGCATCGTGGCATTTTCTCTGGTCACCATGGAGCCTCCTAGGCCGGCCAGTGGCAGCTTCTTCTTCCTGAACCTTCAAGGGGAGGGGACCTGACAACATTGCCATGGAGCATATGGAGCCCATTCTCTCACACCTCTGACAGTGGCTACACCAGATGTACCCGGTCCATTTTTTGGAAAATGTTTGCTATAAAACAATAAGCCTCTTGTTGCCTGGGTGGCTCAGTCAGTTACATGTCTGCTTTTGGCTCAGGTCATGATCTCAGGGTTCTGAGGTGGAACCCTGCATCTGGCTCACTGCTCAATAAGGAATCTGCTTGTCCTTCTTCCTGTCCCTCTCCCTCTCCCTCTGCCCTTCTCTCTTGCTTGTGTGCTCTTTCTCTCTCTTTTTGTAAAAAAATATTTTATTTATTTATTTATTCATGAGAGAGAGAGAGAGAGAGAGAGAGGCAGAGACACAGGCAGAGGGAGAAGCAGGCCCCATGCAGGGAGCCCAACACAGGACTCGATCCCGGGTCTCCAGGATCATGCCCTGGACTGAAGGCAACGCTAAACCGCTGAGCCACCCAGGCTGCCCCTCCCCTCTCTCTCTAATAAATAACTTTTTTTAAAAAGCAGTAAGCCTCATCATCTATTGTGAGATAATCATAAACTATCTGTTACTAATAAGACTTAAATCCTAAAATATATTGTTTACTGATTATATTCAAATATTCAAAGTTATCCCGATAATAATGATATCAGTACTGCAGCAGACACTTTGAGTGCCCCACCCAAAGCCCTTTGGCCTACACACTATAGGTTGTCTACTGTGAGTAACTGTGACTTTCTGCCTGGGAATGTTTTGCTGGCTACCACAGCATTCAGGACCCTGTGCATGGCAAAATGAAAGTACTGCAAAATTACTGTCCCTCAGGCAGCCCTCAACCAGTGAAGGATGGGAGTTAGTAGTTAAATAGCCCAGCTCTCTATCCCCTTGGTTAGATAACTCTGAGATGTATCTTCTACACTAGCTCCTAGAGTTCCACAGTAGGATTCTTTTCCAGTTTCCCACAGTCATAACTTGCAAAAAGACATGCCTTTTGTTGGCTTCTTTCCTTTCCCTGTCTTCTGTCCCCAGTCCCCAACCAGCCCTTTCTGGGATCCCCTCCCAAATTGACAACACTCTAATCTTTGTTTTACAGTCTAGTTCTGGGGTAGGCCAAACTAAGACTCCTACTAACTTTTTTTTTCTGACATATTTTGCTGGATGGAAGAGCCAGTAGGCTATACAGTAGACATCCATTGCCTTCAGTGCATCCGTGTGAATATGGTATATGTCATTTCTGTTACAGTAGAATAAAGGATTATCATAAGCATGTAAACTGATTGACCGTGACACAAGAGAAGATTGCAGCTCCATAGAGGATGGGTCCCCTGGAGAACAGTGCCACACCTATGATCTCTCTACTCCCAGTCCAGTTCCTGGTGTAAAGAGCATTAGTTGGTAGAAAAATACCTGAAAACACCCTTTATTTCTGATAAGCACCAGGTGTGAGCACAAGGAGACAAAAATTAGAAGTATTTCCTTTTTTGGTAACTTTAGGGGAACTTTTCCTTTTCTTTCTTCCTTCCTTCCTCCTTTTTCCTTTCTTTTTTTTTAAAGATAGGTGAGGCATCTCAACTTCAACTTGTAGAATGGTGTAATAAGAATCTCCAAAAAATCCACTCCTCATAAAAGCAAGAAGAATGCTGGATAAAATGGTCATAATCAATATTTTCAGGACTCTGGAACTTAATTAAAGGCTTACAACAATATTAAGAATGTTTATTTGAGAAAAGTGGCTGAATCTTGGTAAGAACAGCAAATACTGTGGCATTTTACCTTGCCCTAATCCTACCCCTCCTTCCCATTTCTACAGTAGCCTTGAAAGCCCACAAAATCACAATGGGATCTGGGAAACCTGGTAGTTTAGCATTCACTGGAGGGAGAATAGAACAGCCTTGAAAGTCCCTAAAAATCCCAATCCCAGAGAATTGTCACTATTTGACTTGTCTGTCAGTTAACTAAAAAGCTCCATTCTTAGAGCTCATCTTTATTTGACCCGACTCAGAACTTTCTCTGTGCAAACAATTCTACCTGCAGGGCATTTGTACAAGCAATCACTGGCAATTATTTAAAATCACAGCTACCTGAGATGGTATTACAAGTTGGCATTAACAAGAGGCTGACCAAAAAATTTAAAGTAAAAACTGGGGAATAAGATCTGTAGGGTGCTTTGAAAAGCTCTGACATATTGTCAGGAATCAAGAAGGCCACATGAGAGATGCCTGGGTGGCTTAGTTGGTTAAGTGCCTGCCTTCGGATCAGCTCATGATCCCAAGGTCCTGGGATTGAGCCCTGCTTTGGTATCCCTGCTCTGTGAGGAGTCTGCTTCTCCCTCTGCCCCTCCCCCTGCTCAAGCTCTCTCTCACTCTCTCTCAAGAAAATTAATAAAATCTTTTTTTTAAAAAAAGGCCACATGAATGTGTTGGGCTGTGCCCATGCCCTGAAAAGACCTCAGAAGTCCCTAAACTCCTACCTCTGGCCAATATTGAGGCTCTTCACAAGCTAGCACAAAGGTACAAAACTGCCTGCTGGAGCATTTGAAGCATGCCCCAAAACGTACTGAGTGAGCCTCTCAGCAAATGCTGGGAGACTTATTGACACAAAGCATTTAAGAAAATCCCTGCTCCATGGATAACTGACTGTTATGCTAACCATACAGAGACTTCAGTGGCTACACACAACACAATTAATATAGATTTTATAGAATGAGTCCAGGAAAGTCATTAAGCATACTACAGATCAATATCTCTTATGAATGCAGATGCAAAATCCTTTTTAAAAATCAGCAAACTGAATTCAGCAACATATAAAAAAGATTATATACCATGGCTAAGTGGCATTTATCACAAGAAAGCAAAGTTAGTTTAACATACAAAAAGCAAGCAATGCAGTACATCATATTAATAGAATAGAGAACAGAAATCACATGATCATATCAATCGATGCAGAAAAGCATTTAACAAAATCTAGCACCCCTTCATGATAAAAACTCAAGAAACCAGGAATAGAGGAGATCTTACTCAATCTAAGAAAGGACATTTACAAAAACCCTACAGCTAACATCATACTTAATGGTGAAAGTCTGCTTTCTCCTAAAATCAGGGACAAAATAAGAATGTCCTTCTACAAGAATTCTCACACCTTCTACTCAATATTGCAATGGAGATTATAGCTAGGGCAATCAGGCAAGAAGAAGAAATGAATGACACACAGATTATAAAGGACGAGGTAAAGCTAGTCACAGATGACATGGTCCTATGTGTGGAAAATCAAAAGGAATTGACACCAAAATGATTAGAACTAATAAGCAAATTCAGCAAAGTTGCAAGATACTAGCTTAGTATACAGAATCATTTGTATTTCTATACACCAACAATGAACAACCTGAAAATGAAATTAAAAGAACAGTTGTAGGGACGCCTGGGTGGCTCAGCAGTTGAGCATCTGCCTTCAGCTAAGAGTGTGATCCCGGGGTTGGGGATCGAGTCCCGCATCGGGCTCCCTGTGAGGAGCCTGCTTCTCCCTCTGCCTATGTCTGCCTCTCTCTCTCTCTGCCTCTCATGAATAAATAAATAAAATCTTAAAACAAAAAGAACAGTTCTATTAGCATCAAAAAAGAAATAGGAATAAAAAGGATACATTTAACAAAAGAGATTACAAACAAAAATAAACAAATGACTCAGTTATTAGTTGGGCAATGGTTTGAGCAAGCACTTAGCCAAAGAAGATCTACAAATGGCCAATGAACACATGAAAATATGCTCAATTCCATTAGTCATTGGAAAAATAAAAGTCAAAACCACAATGAGATGCCACTCACCAGTTTGGCTATAATCAAAAGACAGACAATAGCAAGAGCTGACAAAAATGGGGAGAAACTGGAACCCTCATCCACCACCAATGGGAATGTAAAATGGTGCAGCCACAGGAAAAACAGTCTGTCAGTTATTCACAAAGTCAGACACAGAGTTGCCATATGACCTAGTAATTCCCCTTCTAGTTAGATACCCAAGAGAATTATGCCCACACAAAAAACTCGTACATGAATGTTTATGGCAGTATCTTTCATGATAACCAAAAAGAAACAACTCAAATGATGAATGGATAAACAAAATGTGGTATATTCATATGATAGATTATTATTCAGCCATAGAAAGTAATAAAGCTATACATGCTATAATGCTATAGCATGCTATAATGTGAACAAACCTTGAAAACATTATGCTAAGTTAAAGGAGCCAGGCATAAAAGGCCACATATTATATGATTCCATTTATATCAAATGTCCAGAACAGTCAAATTCATAGAAACAGATAAAGAGATTAGTGATTTTCCAGGGGCTGGGGAAGGAGGAAATGGCAAATGGCTACTGATACAGGGTTTTGTTGGGGAGTGTTGACAATGTTCTGCAATTACATAGTAGCAATGGTTGTACAACTTTGTGAATATACTGAAAACTATTGAATTGTATGCTCTAAAAGGATTCATTTTATGATATCCAACATATCTCAATAAAGTTGTTATTAAAATATAATAAGCAAGAAAATATAAGAAAAAAATAGATGGGGCAGGAATACTTACCAGCTACAACCTCAATATAGGGAAGTCACCTGGCCTCCTGGGTAACATCAAGGCAAAGCCCTCAAACTACTTTCAGCATCTTTTGAATCCATCAATGTAATTTCAGGGTACAATAGGGGATTGCAAGCGACTGGGATAGTCCCTTCAGGAAACTTCCTGAAAATGTAGTTTGGGTACAATTTCTGGGAGCAAATGAAGAGAAAGAACAATCCTACTTGAGCACCTGTCCCTTGGCATGCCAACCAACAGTGATGGGTACAAATATTTGTAAACTGCTTTAAAAAAAACGGAGGGACACCTGGGTGGCTCAGTGGTTGCCTTTGGCTCAGGTCATGATCTGGGGTCCTGGGATTGAGTCGCACATTGGGCTCCCCACGGGGAGCCTGCTTCTCCCTTTGCCTATGTCTCTGTCTCTCTCTGTATGTCTCTCATGAATAAATGATTTTTTTAATCTTAAAAAAAAAAAGATGTAGAGAGGAAGTAAGCAGCAAAGCTGACACACCTGCTAAAGGGGAGGAAGTTGAAAGAAAAGATTGCTTCAGGGCCAACTTCATGCGTTGTATAGGGTCCCACATTCAGAAGGGTCTTGTGCTTGGTTTAATGCTGTGCTGTTGCTGTCTTGAAATTCTTTTTTAAAAAATAATTTTTAGGGGATCCCTGGGTGGCGCAGCGGTTTGGCGCCTGCCTTTGGCCCAGGGCGCGATCCTGGAGACCCGGGATCAAATCCCACATCGGGCTCCCGGTGCATGGAGCCTGCTTCTCCCTCTGCCTGTGTCTCTGCCTCTCTCTCTCTCACTGTGTGCCTATCATAAATTAAAAAAAAAAAAAATTTTTAATAGATTTTATTTGTTTCAGAGAGAGAGCACAAGCCAAGAGGGAGGCAGGGGCAGATGAAGAAGGAGAAGCAGGTTGGATCCTAGGACCCCAGGACCCCAGGATAATGACCTAAGCCAAGGGCAGACGCTTAACCCACTGAGCTACCCAGGCACCCTGCTGCCTTGAAATTTTTAATGTTATCTCCAAACTTGTGTTTTGTAAGGGAAATCTGATGGAACAATGGAGCATGAGTGTGAGAAGAAGAGATGTGGGCAACATGCACGTCACTGTTCATTGTCACCCCATTCACATGTAGCATTCATGAAATCTCCTAAGTACCAAATTCTAGTGGATCTAAGATGCATCAAGAGTTCAGTGACACTAAAAATGAGTGCAAGTTATGTCTATGTGTTATGTCTGTGACTGAATATGCAGGGCCACTGACAGCCCCCAGAAGGCACATTTACCACGTAAACTAGAACTTGCTAAGATGTCAGTGGCGTTCTAAGAAACACAAACAACCCAGGGACCTTATTATATCCTTTCTTACTCCTGTTACTGCATTGCATTAGCTAACCATTTATTCCAAAAATGATGACAAGGAAAGGGAAAGGTATAGCAACCTTTAGCTCCTTTCCTTTCAGTTTTTCTTTACTCATCAGTAAGCCAAAAGTGGAGTATTGGTAGAATGTGAGCATATCTAGAAGTCAAATAAAAATACTTGGCTTCAGGGCCCCCAGTGGCTCAGTCGGTTAAGTGTCTGCCTTCAGCTAGGGTCATGATCCCAGGGTCCTGGGATCAAACCCTGCATTGGGCTCCCTGCTTAGTGGGGAGCCTGCTTCTCCCTCCCACTCCCACTTTTGCTCTCTGTCACTACCTTGGTCTCTCTCAAATAAATGCATACAATGTTTTTCTTAAAAAGCAAAAGAAAAATATACATAGCTTCATCTTTTTAGGGTTTCCACTGTTCGGGTAAGAAGGAAATACAAATGCATGTATGAGCTACAAAATACTGATTGTATAATTTTGGCGATTCTGCATACAGGTAAAAAGTAGCATTGAGTAATACAAAAATGAATGGTAAAATTCATGCTAATAATTCAAATTCTTAATTTTTCTTTATTTAGAACCACAGATTGCAAATAAAAAAAAAACATCATGACAAGTCAAGAGAGAGAAACCATGGGAGACATGGGAGAAAGGACAAAGTTTTCTATTTTAGTACTGATAATGGTACTTATTCCTGCTTTTTGAAAAAAAAATGGCCCCACATTTTCCCTTTGCACTAGGCCCTGCAATTTATGTAACTGGAGGTTGCCTTGATAAGTACAGTTGTGATTTTCAAAAAGTTTGCTGCTTCACAAGCCTACACTTTATGTTGGAGTCATTGTGTGGGTGTAAATTGTGTGAGTGGGTGTGTGTTAGCAGGGGTGGGGAAAGGTGGGGAAGGTGCTGGAGAACAAGCTGACAGTGGCAAATCCAAATTAAGAACACATAGAGGGGTTTCAGAAAAGGCGGTGATAGTTGGACTCTCTGAGGGGCTCACTCTCAGTATTAAAGTCACGGAAAAAAATGCTGAAATATTATCATCTTCAATTTTCCAAGTCCAATGATGAAGAGATAGGGGTGGAGGGAGGAGTTTCTACTTCACCATGGCAGCAAAAAGGTTTTCAGAAACCTGAGTGAGACAGTTCTCCCTCAAAGCTAAATGTACAGAATGTGAAGGAAAATCACAATTGGTCATGAGTGTCATTTGTTGTGAGATACAAAGCCATCTCAAGCTTTTCTCCATGTTTTACCCTTTGGCATTTTTGAGGAAAAGAGTTGCTGCCTCCCAGTGCCCAGGCAGTGAATGTTTTCAAACACACCACCTCTCTCACCACAGAAAATGAATTTTAGATTATTTTCTGTTTCTTTTTTTAAAATTTTACTTATTTATTCACGAGAGACACAGAGAGATAAAGAGGCAGAGACATAGGCAGAGAGAGAAGCAGGCCCCATGCAGGGAGCCCGATGTGGGACTCAATCCCGGGACTCCAGGATCATGCCCTGAACCGAAGGCAGACACCCAACCACTGAGCTACCCAGGAGTCCCTTTATTTTTAAGATTTTATTTATTTATTTATTCATGAGAGACACAGAGTCTTTCTATTTCTTGACATCTATTTGAAGTATATATTATCCTATAATACAATAATATATAATAAAATAAATATATATAATATATAATAAAATAAAAAATTTAAAGATATAAAATTGAAGCTCAGTAAAATCAAGTAGTTTGCTCAAAGTCACACAAAGAGCTTAGGAAGAATCCAAATCTGTTACTGCTTGACATAATGAATGGGATACTGGATCTTGTTCCCTTACTCTCTAAAGACAACACATGGTTTTCTAATTTGGTGTTGGCTGTATGGTTTTGTGGGCAGGAAAGGATGATGATTCACTTTAGACTGAGAGCTACTTCAGACATTGTAAAGGTCAGCTGATTAGCAATCTTAATTCCATATGCAACCTTAATTCTCTTCTGCTGGGTAATGTGTATTCATGGATTCTAGGGATTATGACTTGGAGATATGGGGGGACATAATTATGCCTACACATATATGATATGAAAATGAATAAACATACAATTTAACAGTAAGTTGGGAGACTTCAATACTCAACCCCCAAAATTGATAAAATAGTTAGAAAATCAGCAAGGATATATTAGACTTGCTGTGCCTTCTGTACACTTGATTTAATTGACATCTATAGAACACTCCACTAAACAACAACATAATACACATTCTTTCAAATACACACAGAACTTTCTGCAAGATAAATTATATTCTAAGCAATAAAACTAGCACCAATAAATTAAAAAGAGTTGAAATAATTTAAAGTATATTCTCTGGAGCACAATGGAATTAAGTTAGAAATAAAAAAACCACAAAGAATTGTCAAATCCACAAATATTTGGTAATTGAATATCACTTTTCTATCTGTGGGTCAAAGAAGAAATTACAAAGGAAAGTATTTTTTTAATTCAATGAAAATGAAAATGAAATCACACCATATGAAAATGTAGGGGATGCAGCCAAAGCAATATTAAGAGGGGAATTAAATCCACAAATAGTTATGTTCGCAAAGAAGAAAGATCTCAAATCAATATAGTAAGCTTTCACCGCTGAATCCCAAAAAAGACTTAATTAAAAAAAAGAGTTAATTAAACACAAGGCAAGCAGAAAGAAGATGATAGAGTGCAAAT
The DNA here is from genome assembly GCF_003254725.2 of Canis lupus dingo. Taxonomy (NCBI): domain Eukaryota; kingdom Metazoa; phylum Chordata; class Mammalia; order Carnivora; family Canidae; genus Canis; species Canis lupus. Next base: position 40,001,230 of record NC_064281.1, read on the forward strand.
CAGTGAAGTACAAAATAGGAAATCATTAAAGAAGGACCGGTAAACCTAATTCTTTGAAAAGATTGACAAAACTGGGAGGCCTGGGTGGCTCAGCGGTTGAGCATCTGCCTTTGGCTCAGGGCGTGATCCCAGATCCCGGGATTGAGTAACGCGATAGGCTCTCTGCATGGAGCCTGCTTCTCCTCCCTCTTCCTATGTCTCTGCCTCTCTCTGTGTGTCTCTCATGAATAAATAAATAAATAACCTTAAAAAAAGAAAAGAAAAGATTGACAAAACTGATAAAACTTCAGCTAGACTGATCAAAAAAAAAAAGAGAGAGAGAGAGAGAGAGAGAGAGAGAAGACACAGACCACCCAATTCAGGATAAAAAAGAGGGGACATCACTACTGATCTTACAAAATACAGAGGCATTATAAGGGAATACCATGAACTACTTTATAACAACAAATTAGACAGTTTAGATGAAATGTAAAAATGCCTAGAAAGACATAAACTAGCAAAACTGACTCAAAAACAAATGGAAAGTTGAAATAGATCTATAACAAGTAAATAAATAGATTTAGTGATTTAAAATCTTCCCACAAAGCAAAACCCAGGACCAGCGGATTCAAAGATAAATTCTATCAAAAATGTAAAGATGAAATAATGCCAATTCTACACAAACTCTTCCTGAGAGGAGGGAACAATGCTCAATTCATTCTATGAGGCAGTATAATCATGATATCAAAGTCAGACAGACATCACAAAAAAAGAAAATTGCAGAACAACAACCCTCATGAATACAGACACTATAATTCTCAAAAAAAAAACTAGTAAACCAAATCTAGTTAGATATAAAAAAGATTCAAAGTATTACATATCTGGATCCCTGGGTGGCGCAGCGGTTTAGCGCCTGCCTTTGGCCCAGGGCGCGATCCTGGAGACCCAGGATCGAATCCCACGTCGGGCTCCCGGTGCATGGAGCCTGCTTCTCCTTCTGCCTGTGTCTCTGCCTCTCTCTCTCTCTCTGTGTGTGACTATCATAAATAAACAAAAATTTAAAAAAATATTTAAAAAAATAAATAAAGTATTACATATCACAACCAAGTGGGATTTATCCTAGGAATGCAAGGTAGGTTTAAAACTGAAAAGCAGGGGCACCTGTGTAGCTCAGTCAGCCAAGCATCCAACCCTTGGTTTTGGTTTGGGTCATGCTCTCTGGGTCCTGGGATCCAGCTTCACATCAGGCTCCATGCTCAGCACAGACACTGTTTATCCCTCTCCCCCTGACTCACACATGCATGCTCTCTCGCTCTCTCTCTCTCTCAAATAAATAAATAAATAAATAAATAAATAAATAAATAAAATCTTTAAATAAATAAGTAGAATTTTAAAAACAAAGCTGAAAACCAATTAATATAACAAATCATATTAAAATAATAAAAGCAAGAACTGCATGATCATCTCAACAGATACAGAATAGATATTTCACAAAATCCAATACCCATTATGATAAAAACTCTCAACAAACTTGACATAGAAAGGAACTTTCTCAAACTGAAAAAGGGCATCTATGAAAACCATACAGCTACCATATTTCATGGTGAAAGACTGAATGCTTTCTCCCTAAGAACAGGACTGAAGAAAGGCTTTCCATCTCACAATTTCTATTCAACATTACATTGAGATTTGACCAGTGCAATTATGTAAGGAAAAGAAGGAGAAAATATTCAGGTTGGAAAGGAAAAAGTAAAACTTCACAGGTAATATAATCCTGTGTATAAAAAATCCTACAGAATTCTCAAAACACTATTAGAATGGATAAACAACTTCAGCAAACCTGAAGGGGACAATACCAATATATGAAAATCAATTGTCTTTCTATATATATGAGGAATGAATAATCTAAAAGTGAAATTAAGATAACAATCCTATTCATAATATCAAAAAGAATAAAAGTTTAGCAATAGATTTAACAAAAGAATTGCAAAGCAAGTATACTAAAGTTACAAACATTGCAGGGGAATTAAAGAAAATCTAAATAAATAGAGAGATATTCCATGGTCTTGGATTTGGGAAGATTCCATATTGTTAGAGTAATAATTCTTCCAAAATTGATCAATAGATTCAGTGCAGTCCCCATCAAATTTTCATCAAGCTGTTTCCATCAGTCAATCCATAAGACTATCATAAAATCTATGTGAAAAATCAAAAGCCCAAAAATAATTAAAATAGTTTTTTAAAAAGAAATTTGACAGACTTTCATGTCAAAAATTTTAGAGCTTCCTATAGAGCTATAGCAATCAAGACAGTATGGTAGTACATTAAGGACAGACATACAGATCAATAGAACAGAACTGAGAGTCCAGAACTATACTTCTATATTTGTGGTCAATTGATTTTCAACAAAGGTTCCAAAACAATTCACTAGGAAAGGATAGTCTTTTCAACAAATGGTCCTGGTACATGTGGGCATCCAACAAGCCAAAAGATGAACTGTAGACCTAAATGTTATAGCTAAAACTATAAAAATATTTAAAAGAAAAATGTCAAGATCTTGGATTCTACAAAGACATCTTAGATACAATCCCAAAAAGCATGATCCGTAAAAGAAAAAAAATATGATAGATTGGACTTCAGCAAAATTTTAAACTGTTGTGCTTCAAAAGGTACTATTAAGAAAATAAAAGGACAAGCAACAGCCTGGGAGGAAATATTCGCAAGTCACATATCCAACAAAAGACTTGTGTACAGAATATAGAAAGAATTTGGGGCACCTGGCTGGCTCAGTCAATAGAGCATGCGACTCTTGACCTCAGAGTTGTGAATCTGGGTCCCATGTTAGGTGTAGAGATTACTTAAAAATAAAATCTTTAAAAGAGGAATATAGCAAGAACAACTCAAAAATAAGACAAACAATTCAAAACTGGCAAGTGATTTGAATAGATGCTTACCCAAAGAAAATATATGAATAGCCAACAAGCACATGAAAAGATGCTTACCATCAAAGTCACTAGGAAAATGCAAATTAAAACCTCAGGGCAATACCACCTCACATCCACTAGAATGGCTATAATTAAAAAGTCAGACAACAAGAAATGTTGACAAGGATATGGGTAAATAGAACCCTCATGCATTGCTGGGGTAAATGCAAATGATGCAGCCACTTTGGAAAACTGGGAATTTCTTAAAAAGTTAAACACACCTTTACTATAATTACCCAGAAATCCCAGTCTTTGGTATCTATCCAGGCTAATTGAAAACATATGCCTCCACAGAAACTTGTACACTGATGTTCTTAGCAACATTATCTGTAAAAGCCAAAAAGCGGAAGCAACCCAAGTGTCCATCAATGGATGAATGGATAAACAAAAGGTAATACAGCCAAACAATGGAGTTTTATTCAACAATAAAAAGGAATGAAGTATTGATAGATGCTATGACAGGGAAGAACCTCAGAAACAGGCTATGAGGAAGAAGCCAGACATGAAGCCACATATTAGATGGGCTGATTTCTATGAAATGTCTAGAAAAGGCAAATTTATCGAGACAGAAAATGGATTAGTGGCTGCCTGGAGCTGGAGGTGAGAATGGGAAGTGATGGCAAATGGGCACAAGATTTCTTCTTGGGATGATGAAAAGTATTCTAAAACTGGACGATGGTGCACAACTTGGTGCACAACTTGGTAATTTTACTAAAACTCTTAAATTGTACATTTAAAATGGATGGATTTATGGTGTACAAATTATGCCTCAATAAATTTATTCAGCTATTCTAATGAAAACCAAATTCCCCACATAGGATATAATACATACTTCAGCTACTTTGGAGTATTGGCTAGTGCTTGTTGCCTATGAGATAAGGCCCTTAGAGGCATCTCTTTAAACAAAGTGAAAAATTATAATAGCTATAGCATTTATTGAGCTCTTGCTATAAGCCATGAGCCATCCTAAGCACTTCATAAGCATTTGCTCCTTTAGTGATCATAATACACTTACGGGTTAGATTAAGTGACTTGATTCAAATCATACAGGTGGCCAAACTAGCACTCAAATTCATGTTTGCCTCTATTGAGAGTTCTTGCTCTACATTCCCATATTCTTATGTCTTTACATGAAGCTTTAAAAAAAAGGACAAATCAGCGCACGTGGGTGACAGTCAGTTAAGCACCTGACTCTTGATTTCAGCTCAGATCATGATCTCAAGGTCATGAGATTGAGTCCCATGTCCAACTCCATGCTTAGTGTGGAGTCTGCTTGAGATTCTCTCTCTCCCTCTGCTCCTCTCTCTTTAAGGCACTCTCTCTCTTGCTTTCTCCCAAAATTTTTTTAGAAAGGACAAATCACCACCTTTAAAAAGATCTGGAAGACTTTCCTATCTATCTGACAAAGCAGTAGGTATAATAGTAATTGTGATCACAGACTTTAAGAAAAAGAAAATATATTAGTCTCTAATGCTGTGCAAAAAATTACTCCAGATGTAATGTAAAACAATAATAAACATGTATTATTTTGCAATTTCAGGAGATCAAGAATTTGGGGATAGCTTGGCTAGGTGGTTCTAGTGCAGGGTTTCTCATGAGGTTGTACACAAGATGTCAACAGGGCTACAGTCATCTCAAGACCTTTTTTTTGTATATTTTTTTATTGGTCATCTCAAGACTTAACTAAGGCTAGAGCATCTACTTCCAAGGGGGCTTACTCACATGCCTGGTAGGTTGATGCTGGCTGTTGGTGAGAGGCCTTAGTTCCTATTTGTAAGACTGCATATGTATCCTCGTGACATGGTTGCCCACTTCTTCCGGAACAAACTGTCCAAAAGACCAAAGTGGCAGCTGTGTTGTCTTCTATGTTTCACCTCGGAGGTCACACACTATCATTTTGTAACATCCTATTCAGTGTAGAAGGAGTCTACACAAAGAAGTGAGTATCAAGAGGCAAGGACCATCGTGGTCCATCTTGAAGGCTGACTAATACGGCAGATGTTCAACTCATTCTGGGAAGGTTGGGAAAGCTGCAGTTGTCAAGTATTCAGTTTCACATTTACAGCAGACGTACACATGACACTCTCACCAAGTCAGAAATACTTGCTCCAAAGTCAGGGATAGCAGCCTGTCCCTAGGCTTACAGTCCTGCTCTGCTAGCCACACATGGCAATCTGAGTGGACCCAAGTGGCAAATGGGAAATCAGAATATGACTTTTGGTGCTTCAACACGCCCCTTATAGCATTTATCTACAATCTTATTGTGGCATCTTCCCTCCTGTAGATTTCCAATCCCACACATAGTTTCTCTACACCTTGCCACGTTCCCCACTCCTCATTGAAATGGACCTGTCCTATGTCTCATCTTCTTGAACCTTCCTTTTTATCTAGAACTTGGAAAACTCTAAATCTGGAATACTAATTCAAGGTAGTGGGTTAGGAACTCATTTAGTATATTTGCATTCTAACGACATTCCAAAATTTCAGACCAAATATGGATGCATGTGAGAGTTTCAGTCATTTGCAGGCAGAGGGGAAGCATTTCTCTCTCCAAATCATACCCACTTGATTCAAACCATACCTTCGTACGCTCATCCATTCAACCAGCCAGCCAAGTAGCATTTACTGAGTGCCTACTATGTACCAGGTACTGTAGTCAGCACTATATAAAACTCATCAGAGATATTATGAACGAATGTCAGCCACATATTGTATGGGTCACAAAGCTGCAGATTGTGGAAAGTTCAAATATAGGCTCCTTTCCTAAAGTTCCAAGGGAAGAGAAGGAGCATACAAAGGCATCTCTTATGATATGCATACAGTACTAGAAGAGTAGATTTGTTAGAGTCTGCACCACACCTAGGAAAGTTTGTCAGCCAAAAGCAAAAAACAAAAAACCAAAAAAAAAAAAAAAACAATGCCAAATCAGTTCTTTTGAGTGCAGCTTTTTAAAAGTACATTTAAAACACCACCCCCATAAACGCTTCAAAAGGTACATTTCTGGACCCTATGAATATGAAAATATAATTTGCATCTAAGAGTTGATATTCTGCCTAAAACAAGGCAGCTAACAAATGCTGCCTCCTGACTAATTAGACATTACAAGTGTGAAGAGCTACCAGGACAGGGCACCATTATTTTAGAAACCAATGAATTGGGGCACCTGGGTGGCTCAGTGGTAGAGCGTTTGCCTTTGGCTCAGGTCATGATCCCTTGCTCCTGGGATGGAGTCCGCATCAGGTTCCCCCACAGGGAGCCTGCTTCTCCCTCTGCCTATTTCTCTGCCTTTCTCTGTGTGTCGTTCATGAATGAATGAATGAATGAATGAATAAATAAATAAATAAAATCTTAAAAAAAGAAAAAGAAACCAATGAATTAAAAATGTATTGCACTCCTCAGCAACTCTTGGGAGTTTCCCCCTATTAATAGAGAGAAATAGAGGAATGGATAGTTTGTTCAATCAACACAAATTCCTAGGTGCCTGTCTGTATGGTCACTACCTGTGCTGGTACTGGGCATACAGAGCCAGGCAAAACAGACACAATATTGCGTTCATCATGCTTAAAACCCAACAGGGGGGATCCTTGGGTGGCTCGGTGGTTTAGCACCTGCATTTGGCCCAGGGCGTGATCCTGGAGTCCCAGGATCGAGTCCCGCATCGGGCTCCCGGCATGGAGCCCCTGCTTCTCCCTCTGCCTGTGTTTCTGCCTCTCTCTCTCTCTCTCTCTCTCTCTCTCTCTGTGTGTGTCTATCATGAATAAATAAATAAAAATCTTTTTAAAAAACCAGCAGGAAGGCACAAATAGAGTCAATATTTTAGAAATTTACTCACAAGGGTGATGCATGCTAAGAAGGAATATAGTCCAAAACTAATTTATGCACCCCTACACTTCAAGGAAAATTTTTATGACCAGGACCATGCTCCTATTTTAGCATACAGGGAAACAATATAACATATTCATCTTAGAAAGCAAGTTCTAAAGTCTGACTATTTGAGTTCAAAATTCCAGCTCTACCGTGTAGAAGTTGCAAGCGTGTGGGCAGTGTAAATTCTCTCTCTAGCCCGCATTTCCTCTTCTAAACATAAAGCCTGTTTTGGGGTGCCCTTGAGATAATTGAGATTATACATGACAAAGCATACTGCCTGACAGATAATGAGTGATTAGTAAATAGTATCTATAATTTTATTAACTATGGATCATATTAAAATTAGTTTCCATTCCTTGAGGACATACTAGTACTCTGAAAGGAGGCTTGGGTTTATATTTTCTCCATGTATTTATTCAGCCATTTCTTTACATCTTTGACATCTTTCTTGCCAACACCAAGGAGAATATAAGGATCCCAACACTTTCTTTAAATGTCTTACTTGGCTATGCTTGAATTGTGCTCACTCCAGATCCTTGAGAGTGTAAGTTTCTTCACTCTCACACCTTAAACCCTATTTCTCTTTCCTTTCCCCTTCTTCTGAAGGGCATCATGGACTAACATATGGGCTCAGCCCCAAAAATAAAGTCAACTTTTCTCATTCGTATGATAGCAATCAGAGAGGTACCACTAGAACTTCTAGCACAAGAACGAGATCCCAACGTTAGTGTTTGGTTTTGGTTAGTTCTCTGGTCAGGGTAGCCATGTCAGACAGAGAATTTTTAGCCTTGAAAACATAAACACAAGAGCTAGCATAATGCAGTGGTGTAAATAAGCAAGGGTTCTGAGGTCAGACGAGTTAAGGTCCAGATACCAGGTCTGCCGCTGACTAGCTATGCACAGTAAGCAAACTATTTACCTTTGTTGAGACTCAGTGCCCTCGCCTGTACATTGGGTTTATGTCAACAAATAAATGAGAGAAGAGACAGAATGGTTGACACGGTAATAGGTGGTCCATACACATCAGCAGCCTCTTATAGGGGAAGTAGAGGCAGGGAATCACGTATAAACGAAAATTTCCACAAGGTTTCTCTCGTCTTTGTGTGTCAAAGGTGGAAACTCAAACCCCACCAATCCGTTAGCCTCACCTGCACCAGGACACCTTTCTCCCAAAGTCTCCCCCACTGATTTCTGAGAATTCCTGTAAGAATTTTATATGTGTTCTGCAGTCTTCTTCTTCTGTAGTCTTGGTTTCGGGGGTCCCCAGTCCCCCAGGGACCCAGAACAGGCCTGCCCTCACAGCTTTGTTGCTTTCGCCCCTCTCCCCCAGGAAAGCATCATTTTCCATGCCAGGGAAGTAACTTTTGCTTTGCCTCCACAGCCACAGAATCTGTTCATTTTCAGTCCTTTATGCTGATGGGTCACACTGTGCTCTCGGCATGAGAAAAAGCCCCTGCTCCCAGCTCTGTGGGGCATTTTGTCACCTGGCCCTTAAGAAGCATTATTTGTTTCCCAGGTATCTTGGGGAACCTCGTGAGAAAACCTTCTTTTGCTCTTGCTGGAAGCCCTTTGTTCATGGGCCTCAGACCTCATCCCCGGCAACAAGCTGGGGTACGTACCATGCTCCCCTCCTGTATCACAAGCGGTCTGTGTCCTGCCATACCGATGGCCCAACAACTGCATTCCATTGCCTGAGGGCTTCCTTAGTAGCCTGCCTGTGGCTAAACTTTTTGGGTACAATCCTCAGCCAACTTCTTTTTGTAAGATGTTATTTATTTGACAGAGCGAGAGAGCGAGAGAGCACAAGCAGGGGCAGTAGCAGAGGGAGAGGGAGAAGCAGGCTCCCTGCCGAGCAAAGAGCCCCGCATGGGGCTTGATCCCAGGACCCTGGGATCTTGACTTGAGCCAAAGGCATACGCTTAACCAGCTGAGCCACCCAGGAGCCCCTCAACCAACTCCTGATAGGAGTAGGTATAGATAACTCTGAGGCTTATATTCCTTTTGTTTTTTAAAAGATTTTATTTATTCATTCATGAGAGACACAGAAAGAGAGAGAGAGACAGAGACAGAGCCACAGGCAGAGGGAGAAGCAGGCTCTATGCAGGGAGCCCGACATGGGACTGGATCCCGGGTCTCCAAGATCAAGCCCTGGGCTGAAGGCATCCCTAAACCACTAAGCCACCAGGGCTGCCCATGACGCTTATATTCTACTTTGGCTTCTAGAGTTCCCTGATACAACGAAGTTCCAGTGAATAACAGTGCAAACTGGCTTGATAAGGCCAAGAATAGTGGGTCTTTTCTGACATGTTTCCCCACTCCCTTAATCGTGTTTTTGAAGACTATCTCCAGGGACACCTGGATGGCTCAGTGGTAAGTATCCTCCCATATACTTTCTTCTTCCTCTATCCAGAATGGTGCCTGGGTTAGGTCCCCATCCTATATACTCCTCTCCAGTTCCTATATTTTCCCAGTTGTTGTAATGGCAATGCTTATTATAATCCATATTTTATTAACCATTGATGCCATCACACTGTACTGTCTGTGAGGGCAAGGATTGTGCCTGTCTTATTTATCATTTATACCTATAACATATGATACTGAATGGCACAGAGTAAATCCTCAATAAGCATATGTTGACTTCAACTAAATTTCCAAGGAAGGATAAAACCTGACACCCCAGGCAGCCTGAAACCAGGGGAAAGGAAGAAGCTCATAATCATACACACCACTTGGGTGTCTGGGTGGCTCAGTAAGTTAAGTGTCTGCCTTGGGCTCAGGTCATGATCCCAGCGTCCTAGGATCGAGTCCCATATTGGGCTCCCTGCTTGGCCAGGAGTCTGCTTCTCCCTCTCCCACTACCCCTCCCCCTGCTTGTGCTTGCTTTCTCTCTCAAATAAATAAATAAATAAATAAATAAATAAATAAATAAATACAATCTTTTAAAATAATAATAATACTCAACACTTTTAGTGTGTCAGCTATATGCCTGGTCCTATGTTAAGTAATTTTCAAGCTTTATTCCACTGGGCATTTGTATTTACCTATGAGATAGGTACTGCTATTCTCATTTTAGAGATGGGGAACATGAAATGTACAGGAGTTTAAGACTTCGGCCAAAGATACACTGCTCCTAAGTAGCAAAACTGGTGTCAAATTCCGACCTAACTCTAAGAGTTAGCTTGTGAAGCACTACAACTACACTGAATTTCTCAATACTGCTGTTTTGCACATAGAAAGCACCATCATAGGCCAAGAATTATTGGTTGAAGAATGGTGATAGTTTAATGACCATTAAAAATGAGTGTAGTGGGTTGAATGGTGGCCCCCAAAATGATATGTCCATGTCCTAATCCCCAGGACCTATGAATGTGACTCTATTGAAAAAAGAATCTTTGCAGATGTAATTAAATTAAGGATCTTAAGATGAGGAGATCATTCTAGATTATCCAAGTGGACTCTAAATCCAATGACAAGTATCTTTACAAGGGACACACAGAAGAGGGGAGGGCAATGTGACCACCGAGGCAGAGATCATAATGATTAAGCCACAAGCCAGGGAAGGCTTGGAGTCACCAGAAGGTGGAAGAGCCAAGAACAGGTTCTTACCTAGAACCTTCTGAGAGAGTACAGCCCTGATGACACTTTGATTTCGGACTTCTGGCTTCCAGAATTGTGAGAGCACAAATTTCTGTTGATTTAAGCCACCGAATATGTAGAAATTTGTTGTAGCAGACCCAGGAGACCAATATAAGATCCAACATTCATTTGTCCATTCATTCATTCTTCAAACACTTGACAAGCATCTCTCACTATATGCCAGGCACTGCCACACAAGCAGATAAGATGCTATCTCTGTCTTCATGAAATTTACAGTCCACTTAAGTTCAGAACCTTAGGCCTGGGTTGTGTGGGCATTCTATACCGACACTGGACCTACTGGCCACTTTGCTGCCCAGCCCGCTGCACAATTCTGCGGCCAACTGGAGTGCCAGGCTGCCAGTAGAAATCTCTGAATGTCTATGTGCCTTCAGACAGGGAATAAAGAAACTTGAGATTCTAGGGATCCTGAAGACCATTTGATTCAGCTTCCCCCCAGTGCAGAAATCCACTTTCCAATCTACCTGGTCAGTGGTCATTCAGCCTCTTCTTAAGCACTGTTCCAATGAGTGGCAATGCCCCTTTCATACCATATCCTTCCTCTTGTATGCACAACTTTCACTACACAGTTCTCACCTTCTCTTGGCTCTAATTTGCCCATTCTGGCTTTCACCCAGTTATCAAAATCCTATCTTCAAGACCCACACGAATAGACCTGATCCTGCTTTTGTATAACCACCCCTCGAACTGTTAAAGCACCTGATGTTTCCCCCCAACTATCTTTTCTTCCTGGCAACTAGCCCAGTTCAGCTTACCATTCCTCAGGTGAACTGCTTTTCCTAAACCTTCCACAGTATTACATTCTTTCTCTCAATACAGTCTCATTTATCCATATAATTTAAAATATGGCACTGAGAACAGAATGCAATTCACACATAACTCAGGCAGAGGATAGTGGGACCATCACCTCCTTTGTTCTGGGCTTAATTCATGCATCCAAAGACTGCATTCACATTAGAGAATGGTGTCCTATGATTGACCCATTCTGGCCTTTTCGACAGCTGAAACCTAAGTGTTTTACTGAATTTCTGTTAAACCTGGTTTCCCCTATATGCCTATATAGCTGATTTTGGTTGGATCCATGGGAAATATTTTTTATTGACTTCCAGAAATGGCCTCTTTTTTTGTTTCAGCTCATTTTCCTAGGCTATCAAAATATCTTTCAATCCTGATTTCTCATCTCTTGATGAGATCCAGGCATATCAACTTGCTTTGGCTGACTCTCATTCCCATGCTACCCATCCCTGGAACTTAACACTCTGTCTCCAGGCTCTGGTCTAAACCCTTCCTTGCTGGACTCTTAGAACCTGTTCAAATATTCCCATTTATAGGCCATTACTCTTTGCTCTGAACTCTTGTCAAGTCTTGACAACCAATTTCCGAGCCAGGGCTCCAATCTCTGAGGCTCCATCCAACTCTGATCTTTCATTCTACTCTGTTAGAAACTGGTAAATATTCAAAATTATTCAGCTTGATAAGGTGCATGTAAATGCAGGAGGCAGCTAGTACCTTATGAGACCCAGGAAGACAACTGATATTTTATAAATGGCATCAAAGCAACAATATGGGGAAAGACCCCGAGGACTTACAGCATTTTTAAGAAGGTTCATGACAAGGCTTTGGCAGCCCTTTTGGATTCTATCCTCTGAGCTGCGGGCATGAACCTGAAGAACCCAGAAGTGGCTCTCAGAGGCCTGTGGACCAGTTCCAAAGTGCTAGAAGCACCACCACTTGACACTATCAAAACTGATTCAGTAAGAAGGGCCCAAGTTCACAAAGCCTGTCAGGGCATAGCACATGGTATCTTGTCAATACCTGGCAGTTTCTCTTTATTTGGCTAAAAGCCCCAGTAGTAAGAGAGGTGAAATGTGAGGCAGGGACACGTGACATGCTCATGCACACGCGACATTGGAGAAAAGAAATCCTGCATCAATGCTGCCTTTTCTGATTGTTTTTTTTCCATTTATTTTCCAAGAAAACTGAAGTAGAGTGGTTTGTGGGGGTGAAGAGGTAACATAAGAAAAATAAAGGGAGAACTGCTATTTAAAAGTTATTTTGGGGGGCACCTGGGTGGCTCATTAAGTTAAGCATCCAACTCATGATTTCAGCTCAGGTCATGATCTCAGGGTGGTTGTGATTTCGAGCCCTGTGTCAGGCTCCACACTGAGTTTGGAGCCTGCTTAAGATTTTCTCTCTCTTCCTCTCCTGCCCACTGCACCCCCCCCCCCCGCCACTCACACTGTCTCTCTCTCAAAAATAATAAAATAAAATAATAAAAGTAAGTAGTTTTTATTGTTATTTTATACATTTTCATATTCCTGATGCTATTGAGATGCCAGTCATATTTAAAAGTATTTATAACAGATAATGGGCTAGAAAGGGCTAAAGATTATCAAAATTAAGCAAGTACCATTGATCAAAAGTCTGCACTCAATGATATGTTATACCTACATAGCACTTGACATCTCTCACAGCACTTTTGCATGCATTAAAACCTCATGACAGAGAGTGGGAAGTATAGACTTATAGTTATGGAAGGAAGAAGTCACAAGAATAAAAGCATAGAGAATATAGTCAATGGTATCATAATAGCTCTGTATGGTGACAGATGGTAGCTATACTTGTGGTGAGCATAATGTAGAGACTTGTCCAATCACTATGTTGTACACTCAAAATTAATGTAACATTGTGCATCAGCTGAAGTTTTTCAACTTCAGTTAAAAAAAAACTCAGGGTGCAGCCCCGGTGGCTTAGTGGTTTAACACCACCTTTGGCCCAGGGCGTGATCCTGGAGATCCAGGATCGAGTCCCACGTCGGGCTCCCTGCATGGAGCCTGCTTCTCCCTCTACCTGTGTCTCTGCCTCTCTCTCTCTCTCTCTCTCTCTCTGTCTAATAAATAAATAAATAAAATCTTTAAAAAAAACCCTCAGGACAGGGGCACCTGGATGGCTCAGTTGGTTAAGTGTCTGCCCTCAGCTCAGGTCATGATCCCAGGTGCTGGGATCAAGCCCATGTCAGGCTCCCTGCTCAGCAAAGAATCTGTTTTTCCTTCTCCCTCTGCCCCTCCAACCACTTGTGCTCTCTCTCTCAAATAAATAAATAAAATCTTTAAAAACAAAAAAACTCATGACAATCTTGTAGGACTGCCATTATTATCTCTGCTTCAAGATGAGATTTGGTAAGGGAAGACTTGCCCAAGTCCATAAAAGTAGTGAACAAAGACAGAATTTGGACTTGAACTGTCATATTCTTAGGATATGTATTCTTCACACCAAGGTATAATTATCCTAAAAGAAGAACAAATCATTACTAGCACAGTAATCTAGAAAAACTATAATTACCTTTAGATTTCATATAAAAAAAGTAGGGACTCCCTTCCTTTATATCCAGATGAAAAAATGTCATTCTGCAAGTCCCTCATCTCAGTTAGTCCATGAAGATTCCTCTACTCCAATTTAGCAATTTAACAAATGTTTAGTGTATACCTGCAATGCATAATGTGATATGCTAACAGAGTGCAAATTACAGAACTACCTTGGCTCTCAAAAATCTCACCATCTAATAGAGAAGACAGGTGTTTCCGTTATCTATTGCTGCATAACAAACCACCCCAAAATGTAATGGCTTAAGAAAACAACAACCATTTACTATTGCTCATGATTCTGGGGTTGGCGAGGCTCAGCTGGGCAACACTTCTCCTCCACTGCCATTTGGGGGTCCCCAAGACCACTCTCAGGTTTAATGAGAAGGACTCACAGAACTCAGAAAAGCCATTACACTCACAGTTAACAGTTTATAACAGTGAAAGGATACACCTTAAGGTCAGCAAAGGGAAAAGACACATAGGGAGGGGCCCAGGAGATACCAGGCATGAGCTTCCAGTTGTCCTCTCCCAGTGGAATTATACAGACAGAACTTACTTCTCTGGGGCACCTGAGTGGCTCAGTGGTTGAGCGTCTGCCTTTGGCTCAGGTCGTGATCCTGGGGTCTGGGATCAAGTTCCGCATTGGTCTCCCAGCGGGGAGCCTGCTTCTCCACCTGCCTATGTCTCTGCCTCTCTCTCTGTGTCTCTCATGAATAAATACATAAATAAAATCTAAAAAAAAAGAACTTACTTCTTCTAGAAATGTGCACAGAATATTGTTAACCAGGGAAGCTAACCTGAGTCTTTGTGTCCATAGATTTTAATGGTGCTCCATCATGTGTGCTTGGCTGACCTCTTACATGGTTGACCTTAGTCTCCAGACTCTTCAGAGATCTAGCTAATACCATGTGGCTTAAGACCCTTACTGTAAATCATACCATTAACCAAAACTATCTGGTATGGTGCACGGTCCCCAGGTAAGCAAAGACAATCTTATCAGACAGGATATTTTAAGGCCTTAGAGGTTACCTCTTAAAAGAAGGGTAAGGATCAACTGTTTCTTTGGGTAAGGTTAATCTTTTGTTGCATATCCATACAGTGTCTGCCAGGGCTCCAGACATGTGGAGACTTGATTACACTGAAATTTCCAAAATGGCTCACTCACATGGTAGCAGTTGGTGCTGGCTACCGGCTGAGAGCTCAGCTGAGGCTGTTAACTAGAACATCTTATACATGGCCTCTCCATATAACTTGGCCTTCTCATCATATGGCAGATGGGTTATAAGAGGGAGCATTCCAAGTATACAAAAACTGAAGCTATAGATCTCTTAAGGCCCAGTCTTGGAAGTTGCAAGTGTCACTTCTACTGCATTCTACTGGTCAAAGCTAGTCACAGATTTGGCCAAATTCAAAAGGAGGATAAAACAACTCTGCTTCTTAATGGGGGGAGTGGAAAAGAATTTAGAGCAATACTTAAATGCATAGAACAGCAGATATGTTTCCTTCAAAGGGACTAGAATTTCCTTCTCCAAACTCCAGTGACACTGCTCTGAAGATGCACTGGGAACCCTTGGAACAACACAGCTGGAGGGAAGGAGAGCTTATACTCTGGGTCCTGTTCTTGTCCTCAGGACTGCAGGAGAATTGAGGCCAAAGACAAACCACATAGCTCTGCCTTATTTGTAAGAGGCATACAGTTTATGTGACTAGCTGGAGGAGAGATAGTGAGTGCTTTATCTGTTGATTGCAGTCAGCAGAAGACGCATCCCAAACCTACATACCAAACAACAGAAAAATTGTCACCTCTATGATGTTCCTGACCCCAGGGAAGCCACCTTCTCTGTGTCCCCTTTCTGGGACATTAACTGCTTGCTAGAACCTTAAAATATTTCAGAGTCTTAGTGTGGCAAATGTGTACCACTGAACTGGCCCTACTAGCCCTAAATTTAACTTTGGCTACATGATGACCTTGAAGGCCAGCTGTGCATGTGACAACTCCATGAGGCAGGCAATTTCTGGATTCCTTTTAATACTAGAGGGACTTAGTAAAACAATAAGATGGTTCACCAAAATGACTAAAAAACTATAAGTTCAAGACATTGTGTTCCTAGTTTTAGTTTAAGAGATTGTTTTCCCCATGGTTTTAGTTCATCATGCCCTATCTCATCCAAATAAGAATCAACTTTTCCAAATAAATGAAAAAGACTTCATAAACATCTTAACAACAGAGTGTCAAAAACCTATACATCTGAAAGAAGCAACAAATAAATCCACAATTATACTTGGAAGCTTCAACCCTCTTTCAGTAACTGATAGAACAAGTAGACAGAAAATTAGTAAGGATGTAGATGATATGGACAGCTCTATCAAACAATTTGACCAAACTGACAACTTATAGAACACTCCACCCCACAAGAGCAAAATACACATTATTCCCAAGTGCACATTCACCAAGATAGACCATATTCTGGGACATATAATGAATATTAACAAATTAAAAAGAATAGAACTCATACAAAGTATATTCTCAAACCATAACAGAATTACAAGAGAAATCAATAATAGAAAGATATCTGGAGGGACGCCTGGGTGGTTCAGTGGTTGAGTGCCTGCCTTTGGCTCAGGTCATGATCCCAGGGTCCTGGGATAGAGTCCCACATCGGGCTCCCCGCAGGGAGCCTGCTTCTCCCTCTGCCTATGTCTCTGCCTCTCTCTGTCTCTCATGAATAAATAAAATCTTTTTTTTTTTAAAGAAAGATATCTGGAAAATTACCAAATATTTGTAAATTAAACAATACACTTCTAAGTAATCCATAGATCAAAGGAAGGCATCTCAAGGGGAATTCTTTTTAATATATAATCTTCTTTGAGAGAGAGAGGGACAGCCCGGGTGGCTCAGCGGTTTAGCTCCACCTTCAGCCCAGGGGATGATCCTGGAGACCAGGGATTGACTCCCATGTCGGGCTCCCTACAAGGAGCCTGCTTCTCCCTCTGCCTTGTGTCTATGCCTCTCTCTCTCCCTGTGTGTGTCTCTCATGAGTAAATAAATAAAATATTTTTAAAAAATACTTGAATCTTTGGGACACCTGGGTGGCTCAGCGGTTAAGTGCCTGCCTTTTGCCCAGGGCGTGACCCTGGAGTCCTGGGATTGATTCCCATGTCAATCTCCCTGCATGGAGCCTGCTTCTCTCTCTGCCTATGTCTCTGCCCCTCTCACTCTGTGTCTCTCATGAATAAATAAATAAATAAATAAATAAATAAATAAATAAATAAAATATTTAAAAGATAAAAGAGAGAGAGAGAGACAGAGACAGAGTAGGGCAGAGTCCAGAGGAAGAGAAAGAATCTTGAGCAGAATGCATACCCAGTGTGGAGCCCAATACAGGGCTCCATCTCACGACCCTGAGATCATGACCTGAGTTGAAATCAAGAGTCAGACACTTAAACAACTGAGCCACCCAGGTGGAAGTTTTAAATATTTTAAACTAAAATGAAAAAGCAAAATAAAATATATAAAAACTCATGGTGCTACAACATGGACAAACCTTGAAAACATTATGCTAAGTGAAAAAAGCCAGACACAAAAGAACAAATATTGTAAATAGGATAAACACATATCCATATCCAGACATACTTAAATCAAATTTCTGAAAACTGAAGACAATGAAAACTTTTGCGAAAGAATGTGTTTTAAATTGGAAATTCAGAGATAATCTATTTACCTTTAATATTTCCATACAAATTTTAGAATTGTTTGTTCTAGCTCTATGAAAAATGCCATTGGTATTTTGAAGGGATCATATTAAACGTGTAGATTGCTTTGGGTAGTATAGACATTTTATTTTTTGTTAAATATTTTATTTTTTTGAGAAAGAAAGAGCACTCATGCAAGTAGGGACAAGTGGGGGCATGGGCAAAGGAGAAGGGAGAGACACAAGCAGACTCCACCCTGAGTACAGAGCCCGATGTAGGGATTGACATCACAACCCAGAGACCATGACCTCAGCCAAAATCAAAAGTCTGACTGAGCCACCTAGGCACCCTGGTAGCATAGACATTTTAACAATATTTATTCTTCCAATCCATGAGTATAGGATGTCTTTCCATTTCTTTGTGTCATCTTCAATTTCTTTCATCAGAGTTTTACAGTTTTCAGAGTGCAGGTCTTTCACCTCTTTGGTTTAATTTATTCCTAGGTATTTTATTGTTTTGGGTGCAGGTGTAAATGGGATTGATTCCTTAATTTCTCTTTCTGCTACTTTATCATTGTTGTATAGAAATACAACAGACTTCAACACATTGATCTTATACTCTGTGACTTTACTGAATTAGTAATCAAAAAACTCCCAACAAACAAAAATCCAGGGCCAGATAGCTTCACACTCAAATTTTACCAAACATTTAAAGAATTAATATTAGGGATCCCTGGGTGGCTCGGCGGTTTAACGCCTGCCTTTGGCCCAGGGCTCGATGATCAAGTCCCAGGATTGAGTCCCGTGTCAGGCTCCCCACATGGAGCCTGCTTCTCCCTCTGCCTGTGTCTCTGCCTCTCTCTCTCTCATGAATAAATAAAAAATTTTTTTAAAAAAGAAGATTTTAAAAAATAAAATAAAGAATTAATATCTATTCTTCTCGTACTATTCCAAAAAAATAGAAAAGGAAGGAAAACTTTCAAATTCATTTTATGAGGCCAGCATTACACTAGTACCAAAACCAGATAAAGAGTCCACTAACAAAGAGAACTAAAGACCAATATCCCTGATGAACAAAGATGCAAAAATTCCCAAGAAAGGAGTACTTGAGTGGCTCAGTCGGTTTGGCATCTGATTCTTGGTTTTGGCTTGGGTCATGATCATGGAATCATGGGATTGGGCCCACATCAGGCTCCCTGCTTGGCAAAAGTCTGCCTGAGATTCTCTCCTTCTCCCTCTGCCCCTCCCCTTGCACTCGTATCTCTCTCTCTCTCTCTCTCTCTCTCTCTCTCTCTCTCTCTCTCTCTCTCTTTCTCAAATAAATAAATAAATAAATAAATAAATCTTTTTAAAAATTCCCAATAAAATACTAGCAAGCCAAATCCAACAACACATTCAAAGAATCATTCACCAGAATCAAGTGGGATTTATTCCTGGGCTGCAAGGGTGGTTCAATATTCACAAATCAATCAACATAATACACCACATTAATAAAAGAAAGGATAAGAATCATATGATCTTGTATAGATGCAGAGAAAGCATTTGACAAAGTACAACATCCATTCATGATAAAAACCCTCAACAAAGTAGGTTTAGAGGGAACATACCTCAACATAATAAAGGCCATCTATGAAAAACCCACAGCTAACATCATGCTCAACCCGGTAAATCTGAAAGCTTTTCCTCTATGGTCAGGAACAAGGTAAGGATACCTACCCTCACCACTTCTATTCAACAATCCTGAAAGTCCTAGTCATAGCAATCAGACAACAAAAAGACATAAAAGGCATCCAAATTGGCAAGGAAGAAGTCAAACTTTCACTATTTGCAGATGGCAAGATACTGTATATAGAAAACCTAAGAGACTCCACTAAAAACTTCTAAAACTGATAAATGAATTCACTAAAGTCATAGATGAATATCTTATTGCTTTTGCAAATAGTTTTAGACATTCTGAATGAGAATCCCAATAAAAATCACATAACTTTGTTTGTTTGACTTATTTTAGATTTTACCTCTGTAAAATCTTTCCAGAGACATTTGCAAAAAAAAAAAAATCTGCACACCTGGGTGGCTGAGTGGTTGAGTGTCTGCCTTCAGCTCAGGGCAAGATTCCCAGGTCTTGGGATCAAGTCCTGCATCAGGCTCCCAATAGCGAACCTGCTTCTCCCTCTGCCTATGTTTCTGCCTGTCTTTGTGTCTCTCATGAATAAATAAATAAAATCATTTTAAAAAATCAAGGAATGAAGGCCTTGATTGTTTACTAAAAGAGCCTTTAGTCTGATTTAGAGTCTAATGTCCTCCCATCCCACTCAGTCAGACACGCAGAATTCTTCCAGATTCCAGAATTCTTCCAGATTCCAAAAAAAAAAAAATCACGAATTTCTGAAGAATTAAAATTTATTTAAAATATATCGAGAGATACTACAGATTCTCAAGAATCTGCTGGTGGAGATAAAATAGTGATTCATGAAATGCAAAATAGCTAATAAGCCCATAATCCTTAATAATTGTGAAATATGCTATATACAATACCACATATAAAGTATTCTTGAAAAAAAGGAATCAAACATGAATATGATCAGGTCTAGTTCAAATAACATTTTACAGGGAATATGGAGGGCAGGAGAACACATCAAATGATAAATCAATTGGAAGAAGAGAGAGATTAATAGATTTAAAGAGACCTGAAAGTTGAATAACCAATCACAATGTGTGGACCTTATTTGGATCCTGATTAAAACGAATAATTTATGCTACTTATGAAAAATTATACATTTGAACACTTAGTGGATACTTGATGACATTAGGAATTTTTGTTACCTTTTTAAAATATGATCGTGGTATTGTGGCTGTATTTTTTTAAGGTCTTACCTTCTAAAATAGTGATGGGTAAAATAATATGACATTTGAGATTTGTTCCAAAAAATATAGGAAGAAGGATGTGGGTGGGGACCCAAAGGAAACAAAATTGGCCACAAATTAATAGTTGTTGAAGCTAGGTGATGACACATAGAGTTTTTAAAAAATAAATGCTAAAAAATATGCATATTCCCTATGATCCTTTACACATCCTATTTTCATTATCTCCTCCATTCACTGGGCTAATATTTAAATGCAATCACTTCTCAGGAATGTAGACAGTTGCTCTGACTTTGGAGCAGGAGATGACACAGAACAAGGCAAGCTTTTTTCATTTTTGGTTTAATATTTGTGTTGTGGTTTTGGGGTTTTGTTTTGGTTTTTTTAGCCTTCATCAGAATGAAAACTCCACTCCAGGGAAAAGCATCTTGGGCCTTTTTCACTCCTCTCCTAGAGGACACCTAATGTTTTCAGGTGTGCTTTGTATTTTCCATATATTTAATCTTCTAAGCCACAGATAGACTACTAAAGAGACTTTGAAGGAGTGTCTTTTGGAATTTGGATGGGGAGGGAGTAGTAGGGGGGCTTCAGAGGTGCTTCAGATAAAACCACCTGAAAGAAAATCCAGGACAAGACATTGGACTGATGGATGAAAGGTATAGCATAAGGAATAGAGTCAATGGTATTGTAATAGTGTTGCATGGTGGGGCACCTGGGTGGCTCAGTCAGTTGAGTGTCTGCCTTCGGCTCAGGTCATGATCTCAGGGTCCCGGGATCAAACCCCGAGTCCAGTTCCCTGCTCAGTCTGTTTCTCCCTCTCCCTCTGCCCTGCCCCTACTCATTCTCTCTCTCTCTCTCTCTCTCTCTCTCTCTCTCAAATAAGTAAATAAATAAAATCTTTTAAAAAATAGTGTTGCATGGTGACATGCAACCCTTGTGGTAGCTACCCTTGTGGTGGTAGCTACCCTGTGGTGAGCATAGCATGACGTACATAGTTGTCAAAGCACTGTGTTGTATACCTGAAACTACCATAACATTGTGTCAACTATGCTCAAATAACATCATCATCATCAAAGAAATTTGACCGAAAATTGCTATCCACCACTTACCACCAAAACCAGGTTGGCCCCATTTGGCTAGGCATCCCCTCCCCCACCTCCAATCTACCCCATTTTCCCTTCCGCCTTGGGGCTAGGACTCCAAGCACCAAGGAAGAAAAGGACAGGGCTGGGCAACTTGAGAGGGTTGGGAAGCTAAGCCTCTGAGGGGAACTATGCCTGTCTCTGATAACAGCAAGCGAAGGGAGAGAAAAAGTGAAGTCTCGAGCCCAATATCCAGAGACGAACTGCTGCGGCCCAGAACACACAGCAAAGGACCCACTGGAGCTGCCGCTCAAGGTCCCCAGAGGAGAGGGAAACCACTTTTCTCTTTTGTTCCTCCTGAGATAAGGAAAGAGAAAGGACCCCCTGAGGAAAGAAGCCAAGACGTTACCATCTCCCCACTCCCCACCCCACCCCACATCCTCACCTCCCTCCATGGCCCATACTTTAAAGCACTGGGTTTCTCACAGTGCACCAGAGCCACCTGCGGAGCTTGTCAAAACCCGCTGGGTCCCCACCCCAGCGTGTCTGACTCAGTAGGTCTGGAGGGGACCCAAGAATTGGCTTTTCTAACAAGTTCTCAGGTGCTGCAGCTGTTGGTCCTGGCCACATTTTTTTTTAGAACAACTGCTCTACAGGAGAGCTGCTGAAAGGCCCAAGACAACGTGGGCCCCAGCTAGGGAAATGTGAGGTTGTGAGCCTAAGCCTGGGGCCCAGAGGGGCTGATGTGGGGTGTCTAGGTCCTGGGATGGTTGAACCAGCAGCAAAGTGAAGTGGAGTCTCTCTGGATTTCAGTTTCCATGTGTTATAATGAAGTAAATGCTTTATATTGGAGGTTGCTTTTTTTTTTTTTTAGTGGACTAGAATAAATATTTCTTGAGCATCTGTTACGTGTTAGCCCCTGCTTCAGGTTCTTTATCTAATGAATCTTAATTCTCATAGCAACAACTTTATAAGGTACTACTATTACAGCAGTTTTACACAGGAGGAAACTGGTTAATTAATTACAGTAGATCCCCTTCTCCTCAGGGGATATGTTTCAAGACGTGCCCCCCGCCTCACCAGTGAATGCCTGACACCTCAGGTAGTACTGAACCCTATGTGTATTATGTTTTTTTCCTACACATGCATACCTGTGATAAAGTTTAATTTCTAAATTAGACACTGTAAGAGATTAACAACAATAACTAATTATAAAATAGAACAAGCCTGACAATATACTGGAATAGAAGTTACATGAATATGGTCTCTCTCTCTTTCAAAATACACTCTATTGTACTCACTCTTTCTCTTGTGATGATGTGAGATGACAAAATGCCTACATGATAGGACGAAGTGAGGTGAGTGATGTAGGCTTTGTCACAGTGGTAGGCTACGACTTGTAGTCAGAAGGAGGGATCATCTGCTTCTGGACTGCCATTGACCGTGAGTAACTGAAGCCACAGAAAGCAAAACCACAGATAAGGATGGGGGGTATCTACCATAATCGAGAGATTAGCTGAACTACAACAAACACTACCACTACTACTCGGGCAACAAGAATTCTAAAAGAGATGAGTCAAGACCATTGGGTTGCCCCGTCTAGTAAACTGTGTCTAGGAGTACTCTGGGAGGCTGGGTTCAAGTTACATAATGTTTTATAAAGCAGAACCAGGACCGCGATTGGGATCACTCATGTGGCACTGGATGATTTGTGGTTTGCATAAAAAAGAGGCAGAACCAGAGAAAGATCAGACTTCTGAGGCACTACAGACAGGCCTTGGGCACAGCGGTTGATGGGACCCCTGCCCAAGAATTGAATGCCTTCTCTGGCAAATTTCATGAGGACACAAAGAGAAGAGAATCTATCCTTTTTTAACATGTTGGTTGCTAAAGAAGATACAATATCTGAAGAATTCCATCAATCGGTTGCCTCTAGCTAAACAAAAGCCAATAAAAGCTTGGGTGTCCTATGCCATAATCCACAAGAAGACAAATCACACTTTTTAACATGATGCCGAGGAAGAAAAGCAAAGGCCCACCATTTCTTCTTCTTCTTTTTTTTAAGATTTTATTTATTTATTCATGAGAGACACAGAGAGAGAGAAGCAGAGACACAGGCAGAGGGAGAAGCAGGCTCCACGCAGGGAGCCCGACGCGGAACCCGATCCCGGGTCTCCAGGATCAGGCCCTGGGCTGAAGGCGGCACTAAACTGCTGGGCCATCCGGGCTGCCCAAAGGCCCACCATTTCTAACTGTGATCTTCACTTTCCTAGTTATTCATTGGCATGAATCACCTGAGAACCCATTCCTTAGTAGATTAAAAGGTTACATTCATTCCCCCAACTAGCTTGTTTCTACATGTTTTATCAGAGCCATTGGGGTTTGGTTTCATTATTTCTTTGATTCAAGTGATGTAATAGCCATGCTCAGCCTGAGACAAAGATGTGAGGAACTGCAAACCTTTCTAATCTAGGAAAGCAACTAACACAAAGAACATGGGGCGGGGGGGAGGTGGAATCAAAGCTCAGCATTTGCCCCAGCAAGTGAAATACAGCAGGTCGAAAGTGCTTCTTTGCATGTGCATATGGCCAAGGTTTTGTAACTCTGATGAGGACACGGTTGTTTTGCATTTTTCAGCCACAACAACCTGCTTTGACTTTGTAGAGTTGCACGACTCCAGTGAAGCTGATGTTCTTGGAGCCTGATATTTGTCCTCCCATTCCGACCAGCCACTGCTACCCCCACTGAGGCTCGAGTTGAGGCATAGGTGTCCCAGCCACAGTGCCCACACCTGGGAACTGGGCTGGGAAGGCCTGTCTGCCCCTTCCCTCCAGCCCCACTGTACCTCCTTCAGGAAGTAGCACTGTCCCGGGTTCTCATTCACTGTCATGTTTCTCTTTCCTGCTCAAAAGAAAACCTCTAACATTAGGCTGAACCATTTTGTGGATAAAACATGATCAAATATCAGCCATTTCATAAGGTTCAGCCTAATGAAATGGAACAATCTGTTATATAAGGAAAGGGGCTTTTGAGAGGAGGGAGCTGAAAATACAGGGTAGATATTTCAAAAGGAGGGCTTGGGGAAGGAAAACTAAAATAAGATGGAATCAGAGAGGGAGACAACCATAAGAGACGCTTCACTCTAGGAAACAAACTGAGGGTTGCTGGAGTAGAAGGGGTGGAGGGTGGGGTCACTGGGTGATGGGCATTAAGGAGGGCACGTGATGTGATGAGCCTGGGGTGTTGTGTGCGACTGACCAATCACTGACCTCTACACTTGCTCTATGTTAATTAATTGAATTTAAATAAAATAAATTTTTTAAAAAAAGGGCTTTGGAGGAGAGGAGGTGTGGGGTAGAAGGGGAAGCCTCAGGGCACCCATTACACTGGCCCACAGCATTTTTATCCTCAAGCCAGAGGCAGTTCCTTGACTCAGTTCACTTTTGCAGTCGCCCCTGTCCAAAAAGCCGCTGTGACCCCCCCCAAAAAGGGTAAAATCCTTTTTTGTTTTTCTTTCTATGGGTGGAATGAGCCGTACTCCCTAACTGCTAGGAAAATTCTTAAGCTGTCACAAGCATTTTGGTCTCTGGCCTCCGGGAAGAAAGGCAGAGGGAAGGCCCCTGGGCCGCGTGTCCTTTGAGCCTGGAAATTAGTCAATAAAATGGTCACAGCTGCAAGGAAAGAACAGCGTTTTCCTGCAGGCTCTTGCACATTATCTCTGGGAAAGCTGTGGAGTTACTATGGCAAAGGTAATGTATAATAATGTATAAAGTGAACTATACAAAGTTGTCATAACGTCAGGGCTCTGACCCAGCATACACAACAATTACAGTGGCGAGGTTGCCCAGCCCTGCCTCCCTCCAGGTCTGTCTGACTGAGGCTCAACTCGTCCTATACTTTTTGCAAAAAAGCCAGAAGTTATAAAGGAAAGGGCCCCAGGGAAGTTACAGGTTTCTAGCTGGTTCTGGCTGCAGTCTCAGGAATAACAGGACTGCTCCACCACCAAGAAGGACGTTTAAATGACAAAAGATTTCAGGCTTGAGAGCACACGTGCCCCTTGGGAGGAGCCAGTTGGCGATGGGGGCAGCCCACCCTCAAGAGGTTGCCCTGGAAATTCTGGGAGGAGGCAGCACAGGAAAGCCTCAAACCCCCCCACCCCATTAGCACCCAGAGCCTTTGGATAAAGGAGCTACAGACCAACGCGAGTGAGAGATGGTATTGCTTCAAAGCCTTAGGGCCTCAAAATCATTGTTTCCCCAGCATCAGAGCGTGATCAGCAAACTCCATTGTCTCCAGGGCATCCCTGGGCTTTATTCTATCAGAGACCCAAGGAGGCTTGGCCCTCTTTTCTGCAGTCAACATTTTTTTTCTCCTTCAAATTATTATTCTCTTAGCGGGTGTAGTGTAGCCCAGTTTTACTGCAAGATCACTTACATGCTCTGTGCCTCGGTTTCCTCATTTGCAAGATGCAGGTATTAATAATGTGTCTCTCGCAGGGTTGCTGTGAGGCTTGAGTGAGTTAATAAATGTGTCTAGAACAGTTGTGGGGCCATAGTAAGAGCTTTATATTAGATATCATTATTATTATTATATTTAGTTATTATTATTATAAATACTACTCCCTCGAGAATGTATTAGGTACTCTCCTGGAGCACGATGAGACTCTGCTTCAAAGGGGCTATAAGTCCGGCAAGAGCAAGGCAGAGGCATAAACAATTAACAGCAATATCTATTGTGTGATGTCTGCTGGACCAAAGGTGTCTGGGTTAATTAATCTAGGCAAGAAGGAGAGCCAGACATACGGGATTGGGCCACAGATGACCTGGATGTATGCTCACTGGACCTGGTGAGAGATGTATGCAGAGGTCAGGAGAGCCTAACCAGGCCCCATAAAAGGATTTGAACAGTCTTTTGTTATCAGGTTGTCAATCTTTCCTGAGCTAGAGATACACAAATTCCCTCCACTCTGCCAAACACTTTTAACAGAGAGGCAAGGGATCTGTTGGGGCCCCACAGGGCACAGCAAAAACCATCCACCTCAATAAAGGGTACAAACAATGTGCCTCACCAGGGTGTTACAGCTGGAGGGAAAGAACCTGCGAGTTTCCATATGAACTTGGATGATTTTTTTCCCCAAATTCCATGAATCTGACACTTTCACAGAACAAAAAAACATTCAGCACGTTGCTGTAAACACATCATGGGGTAGGACTGAGACTTCCAGAGTGGCTGAACAAAGAGTTCAGTAAATCCTCTCCACAGAGAAACAATGATAAAACTTGGGGAAATTGTCAGAAACAGCAATTAAATCAGAAGCTTTTATTCAAGAAAATTGACAATAGAAGCCTTGGACTTTTGAGCTGGGAGGGGCTGCTCCATCTCCCCCAGGTCTGTGTTGTGGAAGATCTGTTCTGGGAAGGTGGGGCAGCCCAAGACTAGCAGCTCCCATCCTCCTTCAGCTCTGGTTCCATAGTGTGAAGGTTCTACTCTATGTGGGGCACCATATGAAAGCTGATGCCCCACTCTCTCCCTACTCCCCGCCCCTGTCCACATGCGCATACTCCCTACAGCTCCAGATCTGTAGCAGAGGGTTGACTCTGGGAAGGAAAAGCAGGCCATGTAGAACAGTTGGTTTCTGTATGTCTCTATGGCTCCAACGTTTCCTGGGGTTGGCGTGTTGGAGGAGGCATGAGAAACTGTGATAAAGACTGGCAGAACTGGGTCCTTTCTTAGAGGGAGGACTTTATTTGGAACAGTGTAGAGAAATCTATGCTTGGGAGTACTGTTAAAAACAATAGAGATCATACAGGCAATAAGAGAAGTCTAACAGCTCCATGATACTAGACAGGCAAACAAAATGGCAGACCAGCCAGAAATGTAACATGGGGATCCCGGGAAAAGAGACAAAGAGAGACCTGCTAAGATCAGACTCATCCCTGGTGCTCCAGAAAGATGTGTGCATATGCAAGACTGTGCCCTCTTAGGAGCATCCAGAGAAGGTACTCCTGAGCTTTTAGTCCCTGACTGAATGTGGAACATACTTGCAAAGTCTCTGAACTTTGCAAACAGTCCCCAAGTGGCACAGAGATCCAACAGTGAAGGGCCAGAGGGCTTACTGGTTGAGGGAGGAGCATAAACACAGCCTCTGGCCAATCATTAACTGACCAATAAACTCTACAGACCAGGCGTGGCCCTTAAGGTGACAGGCTTAAAGTGAGAATAGGAAAAATTCTAAGCAGTCATATCACAAACTGCATACTACAAGAGAAGTAGCTTTCACAGAATTAGCCCAGGCAGGTCCACTAAAGAAGTAAGCAAATGAACAAACATCATTAAATCAGCAGCAACAACAAGAAGCCTGGGAAGAGGGGGACAGGAGGGAAGTTGAACAGGGTAATCAGAATCCAGAGTTCGTACAACATAGTCTATAAAATGTCCCATTAAAAAAAAAAGATAAGATAGTCAAAAAAACAGGAAATGGTGATCCATGAGCAGGGCAGACCAGGCAATAGAACTGCCATTGAGGAGGCCAAGATATTAGATTAGTAGAAAAAGACTGCAAAGCAGCTGTCATAAATATGTTCAAAAAACCAAAGGAAAGCATGTGTAAAGAAATAAAGAAAGGTATGATGACATGGCTCATGAAATAAAAAAATATCGATCCAGGGAGACACATTTTCTCAAAGAACCAGCCTTGTGGTGACCACAGCATAACATATAAAGATGTTGAATCACTATGCTGTACCTCTGAAGCAAATGTAACATCGTATGTCAATTATACTTCGAAAAATAAATAAATAAATTTTAGGGATGCCTGTGTGGCTCAGCGGTTGACCATCTGCCTTCGGCCCAAGGCATGATCCTGGGGTCCCGGGATCAAGTCCCACATCGGGCTCCCTACATGGAGCCTGCTTCTCCCTCTGCCTGTGTCTCTGCCTCTCTCTCTCTCTCTCTCTCTCAGATCTCTCTGTATCTCTCTCTCTCTCTCTGTATCTCTCATGAATAAATAAATAAAATCTTTAAAAATTTTTTTAAAATAAATAAGCAAACAAATGAATGAATGAACCAATGAACCAAAGAGAAAGTACAGCATTGAAAAGTACAATAAATGAAATGAAAAAGTTACTGGGGAGCTCAATAGATTCAAGCTGGCAGAAGAAAGAATCCGGAAGGTTGAAGATAAATCAAAAGGGATTACACAACCTGAAGAAGAGAATGAAGAAAACGAACAGAGTCTCAGAGACAGTAGAGACACTGCTCAACACACCAATATACGCACAGTGGGAGTGCTGGAAAGAAAGGGGGGCAGGACCGGGCAGACAAAATACTTCAATAATGGCTGACAACTTCCCAGGTTTTATGAAAAACATTCCATTTTAAGTAATGAAACTCAATCAAGAAAATCAATGTATACCTCGAAGAAGTGAATGCAGTGTCTTTTTTTTTATTTTATTTATTTATTCATGAGAGACAGAGAGAGAGAGAGGCAGAGACAGGGGCAGAGGGAGAAGCAGGCTCCATGCTGTGAGGCTGACGTGGGACTCGATCTGAGGTCTCCAGGATCATGCCCTGGGCTAAAGGCGGTGCTAAACCACTGAGCCACCCGGGCTGCCCGAATGCAGTGTCTTGAGACATGCATATGCCTGTGTTCATTGCAGCATGACTCACAACGGCCAAAACATGGAAGCAACCCAGTGTCCATCAGTAGATGAATGGATATGCAAAATGTAGTCTATTCATACTATGGAATTCTATTCAGCTTTAAAAAGGAAGGACATTCTGACACATGCCCCAACAGCAGGTGCACCTTGAGGACATCATGCTAAGTGAAATACACCAGACAGAAAAGGACAAGTACTGTGTGATTCCACTTATATGAGATACTTAGAGTAGTCAGACTCATAGAGACAGGGGCACCTGGTGGCTCAGTTGGTTAAGCATCCAACTCTTGATCCTCACTCAGCTTGTGATCTTGGGGTTGAGGGATCAAGCCCCATGTCTGGCTCTGAGCTCAGTATAGAGTCTGCTTGAGATTCTCTCTCTCCCTCTTCCTCTGCCCCTCTCCCTGCATTATC
Organism: Canis lupus dingo; assembly: GCF_003254725.2. Lineage (NCBI taxonomy): Eukaryota > Metazoa > Chordata > Mammalia > Carnivora > Canidae > Canis > Canis lupus. The sequence continues at coordinate 40,030,793 of NC_064281.1, forward strand.
TCTCTCTCTCTCTCAAGTAAATAAATAAATAAATAAATAAATAAATAAATAAATAAATAAAATCTTTTTTAAAAAATCATAGAGACAGAAAGTAGAATGGTGGGTGCCAAGGTAGGGGGAAGGGAGAATGAAGGAGTTAGTGTTAGTGTTTGAGTACAGACTTCCAGTTTTACAAGATAGAGTTCTGGAAACGGATGGTGATGGCTATGTAACATTATGAATGCATTTAATACCACCAAACTGTACATTTAAAAATGGTTGGGAGTGCCTGGGTTACTCAGTTGGTTAAACGTCTGCCTTCGGCTCAGGTCATAATTCCAGAGTTCTGGGATCGATCGAGTCCTGCACTGGGCTCCATGCTCAGTGGGAGTCTGCTTCTACCTCTGCCCCTTACCCCACTCATGCTCTCTCTTTCTCTCTCACTATCTCTGTGTCTTTCAAATAAAAAAATTTTTTAAATCTTTTTAAAAATGGCTAGGATGGTACATTTTATGTTGTGCGTACCATAATAAAAAAAATTGGAAAACAAATCATGGGATAGAGGTTTGGGCACAGATTTTTAAAGAGAAGGTAACACAAAAATTCCATGCTGGCCAAACAACTCCTTGATGCCTGGGCTAGCCATCTCAGTGGACAACTTACTGGAGGACTTTGCGGAATATTTTCCCACAGCTTCTCCCCTTTACTTCTCACAGGCCCATGTGAAGTAGAAAAGGTGGTAATTACCAACCACATCATGATTGGCAAAGCATGCTTCAGGGAAATGAAGTGACTTGTCTGCAGTGAACTAAGACTGGAGCCAAGGACAAGGCCACTTCCATGCCACACACTGTGTTCGGTCATCATAGTAGACAGAGAGAGCACCCACCCCCCTGTCTGGCTCTCTACACCATCGTCAGCAAACTTTTTCTGTAAAGAGCCAATTCATGAATAGTTGAGGTCTTGTGGGCCATCTGGTCTCTATTGCAACTACTCTGCCATTGTAGCAGGGAAGCTGCCACAGACAATATGGCAAAAAATGGGAGTGGCTGTGTTCCAATAAAACTTTATTTACAGAAACAGGTGGCAGACTGGATTTGGCACGAGGTTCGCCTACCCTGGGTCTACCCCCTTTAGGATGTAGGCAACCGCTCCAGGACTCTGACCACCAAATAGCCAGGTCCTTGGTGCCAAATTGCTTGGCTGTGAAGTTATCTCAGGGTTGGCTCAGGTGCAAGCAATACCTGGCTGCTCCTGGAATCAGCTGGACGCTGTTCTGTACATCTACAACTCTGGTCCCCAGCCCATTTCCTCTCTCACTGGCCTTGCTCTGGTGGCACGCCAGCCCCCCTCACTCCCTGAAGGAGATTGGTTTCTGATTCTCTAGGACCTCATTTCAGTCTGGACAATATCCTCCCACTCCTTCCCATTGTGCTTATGTGCTCCTCAAATTACAAAATCCCCCTTCATAGAGTGCTCTTCTTTTGGGGGGGGGGTCTAAACCCCATCCTGCCTTTCTTACTGATTTGCCTCTGGTCAGCCCAGACATGCCTTTCCCACACTCACCACAGCTCTTCTATCTTTGAGTAAGTGGACATGGCCTCTGAGCCTCCATTTCTTTTTACAGCTTCCTGTACTTTCCATTCTGGCTCCGATCACATCACTGAGTCACATGGAGACCATTGTCTGTTAGCATTTCTTCATCAAATTAGCATTGTTAAAGCTTCATTCATTTCGTCAGCAGCAAACATTTATTGAACCTTTGCTATGGGATGGATGAGAGAGACATAGCCCCGGCCCATCTGAAATTAGCAGTTGATTTTGGCGCACAGGTCAATAGGCAATCACAATAAAGAGGGTGCTGGGGGAACGTGTAGGAGCACCTAGCCCCATTTCTTCATCTGTTTGGCTCTGTGCAGAGTAGGATGAAATAATATACTCTTCACTGAACTGGAGCAAGGCATCCTGCTTCATCAGAGGGTTTTTTAACAGGAAGGCAAGCACTGGGCCTTCCAACCCTGGGCCTATCTTTTTGAGTGTGCGTGAGTATCCTTGAGCACATAACAAGTTTGTATTCCTTTGGGTTTTTTTTTTTTTGCCAGCTCTTGTTGCCTCTCAACAGCACTGATAAGAAATGTGTAGAGGTCCAGGAACCTTTCAGGTTCCCTGTATGGCCAGTCTAATCCTTGTCCTTAACCTTTCATAGGCAGGAGAGACACATAATTAGTTCTTACAATGTGGATCTCAGCATACTTAAGGTCTATAGAAGCTCCCCCATGAGTTATTAATTGAAACCCATGCAGAGAAAATAATACGTTAGAAAACTTTCTGTTATGGAGCCTGGCTACCATGGTAACGACCAATTTCTTCCAGAGCTGGGCAGATTTTAAATGCAAACTGGGTCAAAAAACCCATTTGCATTTATAGGATCAAAGCTTCACGAAAGGTCACAAGGTGATAGGTGCTACAGACTAACCACGTGACTAATAGTGGTGTCTCCATTCCTGAAATGTCTTTCTCATTGATTCTATCTTACTTGGTATATCAGGCAGGTCTCTGGCCATTTCTCACAACAGGAACAACAGGAACAAAACAAAAAGCCAAGACTCTTCAACATAGACAATAGAAGCTGTGTTTTTTCCTCTGATTCCAGAGCTCTCTGCCATGCTTGAATCTGCTGTGGGCTCTGGCATGGGGCCCTATGTTATCAACAGGTTGCTGGACCTCATGGAAAATGTACTTGCCAATTAGGCAAGAATCATGGTATACCTTGCTGGGGAGACTGGTAAGTACTAGGTCTCTTAAAAGTTGTTTGGACTTTTTTCACTCCTTGTCATAAATGTATAAAGATTCTGGTGGACATAGCTGTCTTAAAGGAATCTTAAGACCTGGGGCATGAATCAAAAATATATGGAAATGCGTCTTCAAATAATCATGGTCAGAGTATTTGCTTCAATGCCTCACAATCAATGGTTATAGATCATGGGCACCAAGATTCACTTAACTCTTAGAATAACACAATGATTCTGGAATCAGACTTCCCCTCATTCAGGCCAGGGCTCTCCTGCTACTGCTTATGGGACCCCGGACAAGACACTTGTCTTATTTAGCTTTAGTTTCCTTATCTGTGCCTACTTCTTAGGGTGGCAAGGATCAAATACGGTAAAGCACACAGCACTTGGCATGTAGGCTAAGATGCAATAAAATGTACCTCGGTAAATATAAATCCAGAGAGTAAAGAATCTATAAGAGCAGAGAGGAATCTCCAACACCCCTGAAAGGTCTCTTACAAGCCTTGCTGGGACTTCAGGTGCAGGGAGGAAAGAGACACCTGGGACCAGGAGGCACTAATAAAAAAAACGAGAGGCAGCCAGGGAGAGTATTATGGAAGCAGCTTGCCACTAGACTGTGAGCATCAGGAAAGTGGAAACCAGGTTTGCCTCAGGTCTGCATCCTATGAGTCCATCTGAGTGCCTGGGTGTAGCGGGTGCTCAACGTCTGTGGAATTGCATAGAAATCATTGAACCAAAAGGAAGTGAGAGCCTCTGAGAAGTAGAGTCAATGCAAGCAAAAGCAGAACAATTCAGTTCCTGGAGCTCTAGACTGAGGCTGGAAACATTTAGTCACGAGCAAGGGTGTTGTTGGGGTCATTTATGAGACGAGTCATGTATAATTTGTTAATGGTGATAAGGTATAGAAGTTTCTGAATGATGCACTCTTTCACCGATTAGAACAGATCCAAGACATTCACTACAGCAATTGTGGTGTAGTCTAATATGCTTTGTCGAGCGCGTTTGCTTGTGGGGATGTCACACAGGCGTGCATGCTGATTGCCCCATAGGTCAAGGCAAGCAACAAAACATAAAAACAAATGAGTCCCTGACTGAGACTAGAGGAGAGGTGTGCCCAGTTTGATTTCCAGTGTGAACCAGAAAAAGTCAGTTCCTTTCCTTCACTTTGCCTCCAGGGCCAGGGGCAGAAGACGCTGCCTTTATAGGAAATGGCAGAGAAGTTACTTTTGAAAAGTTGATTTTAACAATATAAACACTGAAATCATATCATTCCTATTGGCCTGGCACTTTAGAGATTATAAATGGTTTTATATGTCTTATCACTTGTTAGATGACCAACTTGGCTGTAAGTTAATGGGCTATAGTTGAAGGCTGACTGAGTGACTCTGCAGAGTTCTAGATGGGAGCAGAGACGGGGAGTCTTTTTCCATAGAATATGTGCCAGCTCTGTGTCAGGGATCTCGTGTTCACATCTTCCCAACAGCTCATCCTACACCCAGACACATCTCCAAACAACAAGGAAGGAAGGAGGGAGAGAGGTAAGGATGGAGGGAAGGAAGGAAGGCAAAGAGGAATGCAAGGAGAGAGGAATGGAGAGAGGGAAGGAAGGAGGAAGGAAGGAAGGAAGGAAGGAAGGAAGGAAGGAAGGAAGGAAGGAAGGAAGGAAGGAGAATGTTTTTCTTTTATTTGTCATGATCAAACAATTTGGGGGACAGGGTTATACCTTTGGATTTCCAGTTTGCCCTCCAGCCTTACAAGGCGGGTAAGAGGAAGAGGGCTAGGATGCTGACCATGGAAACCTAGAGTACATGGTCAAGGTCATATCGCTTTCTTTCCGGACCCAGGACCTTTCCCCTGCTCTCTCACTGAGACTCTTACAGGCCACACTGGCCCCACACTGGTCCCACACCGGCCCCACACTGGCACTCGGCAGAGGTTGGTTCCAAATCCCCTGCCACCAAGGGTTGTTTGTCACACCTAAATAGGTCCTGTGACTTCAAACAATGACCTTTTCAACTGGCTGCTCTGCTCTGGAACTTGATTACACAGACTATACCTTTACTGGTAAAAGGAAACGTGCCTCTACATATAAACACCGAATGAGGTAGATACGTTAGAAGTCTTGATTCTCTTTTTAGTGAGTGTGATTGACTCGGATCCCTTCATCCCCTAACAGGAGTATAAATATCTTGAGGTCATTGGTCACGTCTGGTTGCATTCTTTATGATGCCTTGGCCGGTGCTAGGCACATAATAATAACAGGTATTAACTCAAAATAGTTACCTATAGAAATATTGGCCTTGCTTGCCAAATTTTTTGTTGCTGTTATTACTGTTGTTCTTTCAAAAAGCTATCTATCTGCCTAAACACTCTCTTGTTTCAGGGATGCCCCCAAATGAAATGATACTGTGGCTACCTATTAAAAATAATTTAGGGGGCACCTGGGTAGCTCAGTCAGTTAAGCGTCTGACTCTTGATCTCCGCTCAGGTCGTAATCTCAGGGTCGTGAGATTGAGCCCTGCATCCAGCTGCACTCTGGGTGGGGAGCCTGCTTAAGATTCTCTCTCCCTCTCCCTCCCCCCACTCCCTTCTCTCTCTCCTTAAAATAAATAATAATAATAATTCAGAAAAGTAAAACTCAAGACTATACTTAAAACTACTGAACTGTACACTTAAGATGGTTAAGATGGTAAATTTTATGTTATGTGTTTTTTGTCACAGTGGAAAAAAAAAAAAAAACAACCCAGGCAGGCTGAAGCCAGATGTCTCACTTCTTGCACGAGCTCAAGGGTGGCACAGGGCACTGTTCCCAGAGGGCAGTTACGCAGTTGTAACCCTCTTATCCAGTAATGTATTTACAATGAATCCTTTGTAGCAATAGATCAAAGAACAGCTTTTATTGACCTATATCCGTATTTGATTGTACAGCAAATTAGCACAAACACACACCCAGAGACCAGCTTCGGTTTCCTCTTGCCACACCAGCTCTCTGGAGAGAAATAAACTTTCTGACCTAAAAACAAAGTCTTGCAAAGACAAACTTTTGAAAAATAAGCATTAGTAACCGATGTTAATAGGGTTCAACTTGAAAAATCACCCACTGGCTCATGAGAAAACCTAACTCTCTCATAAACCACTGTGAGCTAGACATGGCGGGGAGGTGGACAGTGGAAATGAGAAAATACGATGAATGAAGCAAACAGAAAGACACAGACATGTGTGCGTGTGCATACGTCTGTGCACAAAACCTCCATTATTTTTATGCCTTCGTTTCTAAGGTCCCAGATAATGTCAGGTAAAAGTGTAACTTATGACTCAGTCAGAGCAATGCTGTTGCTTTGATAAATCAATGTTAGCTAAGTCAATTAGGGTGGGGGTGGCAAAAAAAAAGATGATAAGCAGCAAATATATTTGTTCAGCAGAAAGACAGAATGAGTTAGCTCTCACTTTGAAGAGCTGGGTTTCAAAGGGCACACAGGAAGTACTCCAGCAGCATAAACTGTGCTTTGAGTGTCATTCCAGCCAACTTTCAGCCTTCCACATGGCTTTGTCTGACAGCATGGTTCTCTATCTCCAGATCCAAGTCACCCACAGAGAAAAATGACTCTGGGATTAAATCAGGAGCTCAAAAGCTTCCAATCACCTTTATGATCACTGGAGACTGGGAGGAGAGATGAGAGCGTTAGATGGTCAGAATCTAGTGGGTTCTCCCGAGTTATTGGAATCTTCAGGGTTTTTTGGGTCGATTTCTGCTTCTGAACTTACCTACACGCAGCAACTGTTTTTGTCACGTGTAGGACAGATTGGCTGCCAAAAAGAAAAGCACCACAGAGCTCCAAAGCAGGGCTGTAAAACATTAAAAACTCATCCCTGTCTCTCAAAAATACATACAAGGCGGTATTTTGGTAATGATGTACGTGCTCTGAGCCTTGGGTAACTCCTTGGGCCAAAGGAGTAGAAAAACAGGCATTTAGGGCTTGCCATTTTGCTTTTTTGAGGTTTTAAAAAAAAAGGCACCAATTGAAGGAGTTCTAAATTAAATCCAGAAGACTAAATTGTGAATGCTACTATTCCCTCCAACACAAAATAGCATCCACAGAACAGAGAGGTGTTTTCTCTCTGCTACTCTGTGGTTTACCCTCATTCTGTGGGATTTGGGGCCCAGGGTTGGGAGAATACAGTGTATATTTTGAGAATAATAGCAAAACAGTTAGCATCAAAGACATTTGGTGGGAAAAGGGAATGCATTAAATTTATATCAGGTTTGAGAATCAGGTACTGCAAGTTAACATGGAAAGGTTTCACAGAAAATTGTTTATGTTAGAGAAGATGATACCCAAGCTCTCAAACATCCTGGCTGTATAAATATTCAAGGAAAATCTATGTAGACATCATGGATAATTCACAGGCGACCGTTTGTGTTTATAATGGGATATCTTCACAAATCTTTTCTTTAGAAAACCATAGAAATGAAGTTGGTCATAGAATAACTGTACACTCTAACAAACATATATGCTCCAGATAAGTTTTGCTGCTTTTCTCAGATCTCTTTAGCCTGTGAAAAACCCCTCTTCCTTACAATAATGTGTCAGGTATTGCAAAACTCAAAATACACACTTTTACTAAGAGGCCACTGATCATGAAGAGAGCAAAAAGCTGTTGCTCACAGGGCATCTGGGTGGCTCAGTGGTTGAGCATCTGCCTTTGGCTCAGGTCATGATCCTGGGGTCCTGCAATCAAGTCCGACATCAGCCCCTCTTTGGGGAGCCTGCTTCTCCCTCTGCCTATGTCTCTGCCTCTCTGTGTCTCTCATGAATAAATAAATATAATTTGGGGGAAAAATGCTGTTGATCACAATGATGTGGTCTTAGCACGTGTTACACAGAACTTCCCTTTTTTGATTCATAGAATTAAATTGCAAACATAAAATTTAAACAGTAATTATGGCTCCCCTGATGATTGCTCTCTTTGCTTTTTTCTGCTTGGTTTCACTGGGAAACTGGCCTAGTGCCTTGGTCTGACAGCTCGGAAGTCCCTGGGCTTCCATGACTAGCCCCGAAGACATGGAATGGAAGAGTCATTTTCTTTAATTGACTATGACTTTATAGTCCATGATCTATGGTCACTCTGTCTAAGCAGCTCCATGTGGGGGAAAGGAAAAATGAACTTTCTAGAATAATAGGACAGTCTGAATCCAGGAAATTTTCCTGGACTGCTATGATTCAGTACAGCAGCTTTGCAAAGGTATAAAGCTGTGGCCTTCAGGGAACCACCACTTGAACACATGGTCATGAGGGTCTTATTTACTGTCCTCCCTCCCAAAATAAGCAACGTGTTAGAGGAGCCTCTACAGAGATCTCTAATTGGTGATCATCCAGCACAATGTTAAACCACATGTTTAATAGAAACAGTAGGGAAGAAATCCAATAATTCTTCTCCTGAGCAGTCAAACGAAGTCAAACGAAGTGAGTGGAGGAAAAATGTCCCCTATACTCTTATGTTCAGTTCCTGAGGCCTGTAAATTAATCTGGCAAAGACCAACAGGAGAGAGATTTATGTGTCTTTATTGATGCTAATATTTTTATGTGCACAGGGGCTTCACAGAACAGACATGAAACTCAAAGGCAGTAAGATTTTTAACCAAAGGCAAGAAATTGTGAAGAAGTGACCATGCAGAGGAAAACAGGTTTGGGCTCTTCGGGGCAGTAAACTGTGGGGAAGTGACTAGGAAGTGTATGGTAGGTAAGGAGAGAGGTAAGAGAATACCTATGCAGACACAAGGTATTCTCCGATAAGAGTCTTGTCCTCTTCTTGGTATGGGAGAAGGGGACATCTTTACAAATGAAGATATATATCACTTTTACAAAGGGAAATTTACACCCTGCTTTTAGGCAGAAAGGGAGAGTTCTCATGATCACTGCTTTCCAGTTGCCTTCAACTCCAAATAAGCTTTGTGCCAAAGTGGCACATTTGGGGATGGTATACTCAGATCCCCTTCATTGGTGATTGTGTCTATACCTATAAGGCAATAGATTTCATCTTTCCTTTGCAGAGACTGCAGAACAACAGGACACAGGATCCAACAAAAAACTTCCAGGAACTTGTGGCACAGGAGCAGATTCATAGCATGCTACTCCTTTCTCCATCTTTTTCTCTCCCTCAGCCTCTTTTCACGCATGAGATGCTAAACATCAACTCTTTCTTCATCCCACCTCCAAGATGTAGCTTTGGGGCAGTAGGGGCAGCTGTGACACTAGGGTAACTCTTGGTCAAAGACCCTCTTTTTCAGGCCCGTCTCAGAACTCCTTCTCCTCCTTGGCTCTCATCCCTGCTTTTGGTTCCCTCTGAGCCCTCTACTCAGATGGGGGAAGTTGTCTTTATCTGCCATGGCCTCCGGCTCTCTAGGCCACGCTAAACGTTCACTTTCTTATTCTAGTGGCACAAGTATTTCAAAGCCCTGCAAGCCGTTTTGATGCTTTCTCACTGAAAGTGATCAGAACATGACAGCCCCAATTACGCCACTTTGGCATAAGGATTATTTATGCCAAATAATAATCACAGGGTGTCTGGGTGTGATTATTGAAAAAAATCAAACACAGAAAGTGGGAACCCTGGGTGGCGCAGCGGTTTGGCGCCTGCCTTTGGCCCAGAGCGCGATCCTGGAGACCCGGGATCGAATCCCACGTCGGGCTCCCGGTGCATGGAGCCTGCTTCTCCCTCTGCCTGTGTCTCTGCCTCTCTCTCTCTCTCTCTCTCTCTCTGTGTGACTATCATAAATAAATAAAAATTAAAAAAAAAAAAACACAGAAAGTGCTTTGCCTAAAAGCAAGGTAAAAGTTTCCCTTGTGGAGGAGTTCCCCTGTCCCAGGCTAGGAAGAGGGAAACAACGTTTATCACTGAAGGCAGAGAAAGTACCAAGAGGAGTCTGCCTAAACAAACCTTAGTAAACAACCGTGATCCGCCATTAATTTCTCCCATATATTTCTTAGTCACCTTCCCACCTTTCTTGCCCCTGGAATCCCAAGCCTTTATATGGTCACTTCTCCACAATTTATCACCCTTTGTCAAAATGATATTTAAGCACCCAAGCCTAATTACTTCTTGAGTTTTCACTTCTCTTCTGTGAAGTCCTCTTGAATGTAAAAAAAATATTAACATCAATCCCTCCCGTTAATCTAGAATTTGTCAGTTTAATTCACAGGCCCCAGGTACAGAACAAAGAGGGTAAAGTGTCTCTTCCCCTACATTACTGCCTGTCTGGTTGATAAATATGTATTGACTGGCAGACTGCCAGAAAAGTCTACACATACCACAGCCCATGACAGGTAAGAGCTCTCAGCTCAGAGATAGCTCTGCCATCCTAATTTGACAAAGCTTGCCAGCAAGACTTAACAATTAGCCACAAAAGGAAAGTGCAAAGGGACAGGGGCAGCTTCCCTTCAGAGAGCACCAAGATGCCATCAATCTCTGTCCCAGCCCTCGGAAAGCTGGAAAAAAGTACCTCAAGCACTAAAGAGGGGGTGTGCAGGGTCCAAATGGGTAATGAGTCAGAAAGGAATGTCTACTAACCCACACTCACATACCTGCATGCCAATGTGAAGAGAGCCCTGCATAAATTCCTTTTCACAGACCAGGGTCTTATGCACACTTCTGAGGGCAGTTTTTCCATGTGAGAGTCTGCATGGTTCTTTACAGAACCATAAGTAGGTCATTTATTTGCTTTTGGATGGAACTCTGAAGAAGTGTGTTGTCACCGTGATATCTTTTTTTTCTCTCATGCTTTCTCAACATCACCAGCCTTGGCTTTGTTCATTTGATAATAGAATAAAATTCATGTAGTGCCTCCATAATCACTGTTCCAGAGGAAAATGGGGGGTGAGGGTGGGGAGTGGTCAGCCAAAGCCTAGGCCAGTGGGTTTGGTGTTTTTATTTGTTTGTCTTTAAATAAATGAGCCTAGAACAAGATTTCCCGGATTGGAAGGCAGATGCTTTTTTGCCGTGGATTTCTTATGCAACAATATAAAAATAAGAAATTCAATCCAGGAATGAGAAGTAATTCTCCAACATAATTTTGCTTTGAATCTCTGCCTCTTCACTTCGATGCAGGTATAGAGGAAAGAGCTCCATTTTAAGGGCCCCACATTTCCATCTGTTACTTTAAATATCAAGTCAGAGTTAGCACTTCGAGCAAGCTTAACAACCCTCTCTGATGCAATATGAAAAAAAAAAGATAGACTCTCGGTGCAGTAAACCGCAGGACAGCCTGGCCTTTTGTTTCCGTGATGCAATGGGTCACTTTGGAGACTCTCCGCAAAATGAGCCCAAGGATGGCCATCAAGAAGAGGGCATTTGCTGATCCAAACAGCTGCAGAGCAAGCAGATTCCCTGTCCCAAGTCCTCAGCCTCCTGGTGGGAACAACTCAACCAGGATTTGGGTGCCTTTTTCTGGGACAGGGAAATAAAGTAAGGTAGAAAACTGTGGAGGTTGAAAATGAAGTTTGGCCAAAGATTCTCGAGCCCACCTCACTCTTGGGTTATGAAAGTCTGTACGTGGTTGGATTGGGGAGGGGGGAGTGGCCTGGGGCAGGGGTGAGAGGTAAGCAGATGGAGGGGATGCTTTTCTGGGGCAATATTTTAAAAGCAAGCTGCCTCGCCCCTGTAGAGAAAATTCATACTTCAGTGGAAGACTCCTCACTGCCTACAGCACTTTCTTCCTCCAGGAGCCGTTTTATTACGCTCTAAGTGGTAGGTAAGGGATAGAGATGCAAATTATGTGCTGTCTGGTTCAATTGACTTCTTTCTCCCTCGAGTAAGGGGAAGGGAGGAGGGGGGAGGTCCACAGACTCAATCTGCCTCCATTTGCAATTCATTTCAACATTCTTTACCCCCGCAGAAATCCGGGCTGCTGCTGTTAGAAATCGGTTAGAAAAATGTGCCTTGTTCCCTCGGCCATCATCTCCAACACATGGTAATTTTTTGATCTGTATGAGGGTCACAATTTTACTTTTTTTTTTTTTTTGCCTACACATTCACTGGTACCAGGCTCGGATGGCTTCTTTCTTAGGGAGCAGCTGAGGGCACCGTGGTGGAGGCCCTCCAGGTCCGGGGTCATCCGATCTACAGGGAAGGGGCAGATGCCTCACAGAGCTGTGCCCCCACGGAGGGAGCAAATTGGCTCATCACGGGGGATATTCCCTTTCTGCGTCTCAGCTCACAGGTCCCTACCACCATCTAAAGTGCGAATCCGGTCACCTTGCAGGAGCCGGCATCCTTCCCATGTGTAAAGGCATTATTCCTTCTGGGTTCGGCCTCTCCATCCAGGTTTCCCACGCTCTCCACATGCAGATCGCTGTGTGGGAGAGCTACAGTTTCACCCAGTGGGCAGGGCTGGGTTTCTGTTAGCCTGGCTGCAACCCCCAGCGCTCTGCCAACACACAATGATCAGTGGCATTCCTGAAATTCCTGCCATAGCAGAGAAGCCAGGCTTGGCCCCGCAAATGCCCTTGAACTGTGGTTCTGACCCTAATAGGGCATTTATCTTTTATTCACAGCCAGAGGTTAGGACCTATTTATGTAAATCCTCCGCCAAGGGTCAATTCATCTTGACCCCCTGGTTTTCATTTCCCTAATTGTCTCAGGTATTTTTTAGACCCCTTGGAAACTCTTCATTCATTGAAAAGCTTTGGGGTCAGTAAGAATTCAGTCACAAAGGGAAGGGGTGGGAGGCCCGAAGAGTTTAGGAGGCTTCTTTGAAGTGTTCTAAGGAGCTTTCAGATGCCACCCAGTTTACAAAGTAAAAACAGCAATGACCTCATGCACCCCATTTTATTCACGGAAAATAAGCTTTCTTGAAATGGTATCTTCACCTAAGAAGTTTCTTAGAGCCCGCATTGTCCAATTTCAGTTTCCTGGAGCATGCATTGTCCAATCTCAGCAGTGGTAGGGGGTTGGGAAGGAGCCATTAGAATTGAGGCCTATGGGCGGGTGCTCGCTCCTCAGACAATTGTCCCCACTTAATAGGGCCCTGGCACCCTCCCAGCTTTGCATTTTAAAAGGGAGCCCCCGAATAGTGAGAAAAAGACTTGATTCCTAAGAACTGACCCAGGTTACAGGGATTTCAGGCCACATGGGAAGCTGGCGGGGGAGATATTTAGAGGTCAGCAGGTCTTTTGGGGGCCTTCAAATCATTCTTGATTGACAGTCTGTGCTCCAGCTTCCAGCTCACAGTAATAAAGACTTTGAGGGGGAATCCCTTGGAAACCAGCCCAACTGCTGAACAACTCTGACAGCAAATTTTCCTTTCTCACTGACTGAATTTTTATCTTCTATACCTTAAGCCTGTTGGATTTTTCTCCCCCTATGCTCCATTTTCAATAGAAAGGTGGGCAGAGACTTTTCTCTTTAAAAAACAAATGGACCAAAAAATAATAATAATAAAATTAAAAAAGAAATAAATAAATAAAAAACAAATGGACCAAAAAACTCCCAAAAACCTTTTTTCATTTGCTGTTAATTTTTTTACTATGAAAAACTTGAAACATACAGAAAGTTGATGAATACGATGAACATCCTATAGCTCCATCATTTAAATACAGCCAATATTAACCTTTTGTTATATTTTCTTTACCTATGTACACAACTATATATATATATATATATATATATATATATATATATATATATAGGTTTGCTTCATGTATATATATTTTTTCTTTACTTTCTTTCTTTTTGCTGAGCTATTTTTTAAAAGTATTTTACTTATGTATTCATGAGAGACACACAGAGAGAGGCAGAGACATAGGCAGAGGGAGAAGCAGGCTCCCTGCGGGGAGCCCGATGTGGAACTCCATCCCAGGACCCCGGGATCACGCCCCAAGCGAAAGGCAGATGCTCAACCACTGAGCCACCCAGGGGTCGCCACCATGTCTTATAGCAGTTTCTTTTTTCAACCAGGATTCAATCACAGCTCATGCACTTGGTTTCTTTAGTCTCTTTTAAAATAGCCCCCCTACTTCTTTTTTATAAATGGCATTCTCTTTTTGAAAAGACTATAGAAAGTCTCACATTCTGGATTTGTCTTTGATTATTTCCTTGTGGCGGTATTTAACTTGTTCCTCTCTCTCTAGATTTCCTATGGTTATGTTATGTGTGTCACCCGAAATCATCTGTTAAAGCCCTAACTCAGTACTTCAGGTGTGACCTTCCCTGGAAATAAGGTTGTAGCAGATGTACAATCAACCTTTGAACAGCACAAGGGTTAGGGGCACACTTCCCACACAGTTGAAAATCCATGTGTAACTTTTGACTTGTCCCCAAACTTAACTGCTAGGAGCCTACTGTTGACCGGAGCCTTACAGATAACATAAAATTGATGAACACATATTTTGTATGTTCTATGTATTATATACTGCGTTCTTATAGTAAAATAAGCTAAAGAAAATAAAATGTTATTAAGAAAATCATAAGTAAGAGAAGATACATTTATAGTTCTGTAAAAACAATCCACGTATAAGTGGACCCACACAGTTCAAACTTGTGTTGTTCAAGGGTCAAGTGTAATGAGTTTTGGTGAGGTCCTACTGGAGTAGGGTGGGTCCCTAATCGAAATGACTGGTGTCCTCATCAAAGGGGAAATGTAAAGACAGATATGTACACAAGGAGAATGCGATATGAACATGAAGGCAGTGATGGGTGATGTTTCCACACATCGAGAAGCATGAAAGCCTGCCAGTAAACCACCAGAAGCTAGGCAAGAGGCCTGGAACAGATTCTCCCTCACAACCTTGAGAAGGAATCAACCTTGCTGACACTTGCATTTCACATGCCAGAACTGTGAGACAATATATTTCTGTTGTTTAAGCTACTCAGTATGTGGTGCTTTGTTATGGAGGCCCTGGCAAATACATATACCCACAAATCAGATGTTAGACCTAGAGATTAGATTCAGGTTGAACATTTTTATTTATTTTTTATTTTTTAAAGATTTTATGTATTTACTCATGAGAGACACAGAGAGAGAGAGACAGACAGAGAGAGAGAGAGAGAAAGAGAGAGAGAGAGGCAGAGACATAGGCAGAGGGAGAAGCAGGCTCCCCGTGGGGAGCCTGATGTGGGACTAGATCCCAGGACCCTGGAGTCACACTCTGAGCTGAAGGCAAATGCTCAACCACTGAGACATCCAGGCATCCCTGAACATTTTTAGCAAGAGTACAACACAAGTGATGTTGTGCACTTCATATTGCATTATGTAACATCAAGCTGTCTCACTGAAACTGATGTTAAGCATGATCATTGGGTTCAGGTCATGACAACCAAGCAGAGTCTTTCCTTTTGCAATTAGAAAGTAATTTTTAAAAAAGATTTAATTTATTTATTTGAGAGAGAGAGAGAGAGTACATACACATGTACACAGTAGGAAAGAAAGGGAGAAGCAGACTCCTTGCAGAGCAAGGAGCCCAACGCGGAGCTCGATCCCAGGACCTCAAGATCATGACCTGAACCAAAGGCAGACCCTTAACCGACTGAGCCACCCAGGCTCCCCTAGAAAGTAAATTGAGGGGGAGGTGCTTAGGCACCACACGAGAGTATGCTGCTTCCACCAATCTGTCACCCAATAGTTTTAGCATTCTTTGATAAGTTTGCCTAAGTGGAGAATATTCTTGCAAGGTGGCAAAATGATGCTACTGTAAAAGTTCATTTGCAATTGATAGTTGGCATTCACCTATAGAGAATCAAATAGAGATGAACTAAAGCCTTTCCTACAAAGTCAGGGTAAATGTTTAACTCTTTCCTTTAGTTACCAATTTTCAGAACAAAGTAGTGACATTATAGTCATCACCAAGCACTAATGAGTTCTCGTTCTCATTTGAGTATCATGATGAACTCATAGTTTTAATTCAATCATAAGCAAGTACAGTCATTATTCTTCTTTACACTCAATTGTCCCACATTTGGCCAATGAGAGCCCCTTTAAGCTGGCTCCTGTGTCCCTTTGACACAATCCCATTGGTGTCTCAGTGCTTTCTTGATTTCTGACATAAGAAGCCCCAGCCTCACCTTAAACTTTGCCTGGACCAAGCCAAGAATAGACCATTTCCCCAAGAAGCACTGCTTCCTTTTATTAGAGAATGGTATTTAGAAATCACGGTCTGGTTTCAATATAAGCTTATTGCTACTGGGATATCACTGCTTCTAGGCCAGGTCAGTGAACAGCACTACAGAATGGAAGAGCCAGCTACAGGGGTGAGCTACCTGTAGAGTCACACAAGTGCTCATGTTTAAAAGAGCCTTGTGTTTGGAGTGTAATGCTCTGTAATCACTGTCTTGAAATTATTTGCAATTTTATCTCTAGATCTGTGCTGATAAATGAAGCCAAGTGATAATGGAGCATGCACCAGGGACTTGGAGCCTTGGTTCAAGCTTGGCTTCCTGAGACAGGTTCTTGGGGGCCGTTCCCCCATGTGCTAGTGTTCTGGGTCTTGCCCAGCCTCTCCATCTCCAACCTTTCTCCATAGCCATTGTTGTCCTTTGTCCCCAGTGAAAGCCTAGGTGAGAACACAAGAAAGATCAGGGTTGAGTATGTTTACCCCACAAGATCTCAAGACAAGGTGCAGTGGTGGCATCCTCACGGCAGGCTGGCAACACCCATGTCACATTCAGCAGGTGACTAGCCAAGGGTAGCCTCTCACCCACTACCAATCCCCGTCAATAGTGCATCCCAGTACAGAGGTCGCAATATACTTGGAGGTTTCCCATTAACTATTGGGGTGGGGCAGCAGGCCCCATGGGAAGAGGAGAGGCCTGGCTTGGCTTTTCTGCCCCCAGTCTTAGTCTAGAGACTGTTAGAAGGAAGAACCCAGCAACCATCAGGCTGGAAGTCCCACATGCCCCATGGGGAGGGCTTGTGAGCATCTCCACTTGCCATGAGTATCCTGTACAAAGGGAGTATCTTGGGCCTACGGAGACCCTTTCTTCTTCCTTCTCATTTCCAGAATCTGGTTTGTGTTAGCCTCTTCTGACCAGCTCAAGGCAGTCTCCAGGACAAGTCACAAAATAAAAATTGTGAAATTTCAGTTATTCCACATGGGAATTAAATGCTCTTACATTTGCTTTTAAAACTAACATTGCACAATATAAAGATGAAGGGTAAAATTCATGCTATTAATTTAAGATTTTAATGTTTCTTTACTTAGAACAACATAAAATAGCAAATAAAAAGTATCATGACAAGTTGAATGAGTAAGAGACTATGGAAGAAAGGAAAATACTTTATATTTTAGTACTTTAATGGCACTTTATTCCTGCTTTTTAAAAAAGATTTTATTTATTTATTTGAGAGAGAGCAAAAGCAGGGGGCAGGGGGCAGAGGCAGAAGGAAAAGTAGACTCCTCACTGAGTAGGGAGCCTGATGTAGGGCTCAATCCTAGGACCCTGAGACCGTGACCTGAGCTGAAGGCAGACACTTAACCGGACAAACCACCCAGGCGCCCCTATTCCTGCTGTTTTAAACAAGAGGCTCCGCATTTTTATTTTGCACTGGGCCAAAAATTATGTCGCTGGTCTTTGAAAAAAAAAATATATATACACACACACACACACATATATGTGTAATATATATTTACATTTACAATATATTATATACTTTTGTATAGTAATCATGAGATAAATATATATATGATACAGATATACAGATATGTTAATCAAGAGATGGTGTTGAGGGGCAGCCCAGGTGGCTCAGTGGCTTAGCACCGCCTTCGGCCCAGGGCGTGATCCTGGAGACCCGGGATCGAGTCCCACTGCGGGCTCCCTGCATGGAGCCTGCTTCTCCCTCTGCCTGTGTCTCTGCCTCTCTCTCTGTGTGTCTCTGATGAA
This sequence comes from Canis lupus dingo, assembly GCF_003254725.2. NCBI lineage: Eukaryota > Metazoa > Chordata > Mammalia > Carnivora > Canidae > Canis > Canis lupus. The sequence goes on from NC_064281.1 coordinate 40,048,435, forward strand.
TAAATAAATAAAAATGTAAAAAAAGAGATGGTGTTGATATTTTTCATTAAAATTTAACATCATAGGATTTCCCAAATATTTACTTTATACATGCATATATTTTCTATTACACTGGAAATTTTGGTTCGGATATAATTAACATAATTAGTTATTTGCTCTATCTATAATACATACATATACCTACATAAGTTTTAAATTTTCAAAACCAAGGTTGCTACTAACAATAAAACTACCAAGTAACGTTCAAGATTTCTTTTCCTTTCTTTTTGACTTCAGCACAGTCTAAGTACTATGTTCATAAGTTATTTGAAATAATTCTTGTCTCTGTGTGATTCTGTCACCATTAAGTTCTTTGTTTGTTTCCAATTTTAGGCTTTGCGTTGTCTTCTTTTTCATTTCACTGTACTCTTTGGATGCTAAACATTTATGTATTTCCAAAGAGTTCTATGTAAAAAGGCATACTCAGAGAAATCTCTCTCCAATTCCTCTTCTCTCCTCCTCAGTCCCTCTGTAAGCCCTCTATAGGTCACCATTTCTATTAGTTTCTGGTTTACTTCCAGTATTTTTTTTATGACGTATGCTCCACACCCAGCATGGAGCTCAGTGAGGGGCTCAGACTCATGACCCTGAGATGGAGACCTGAGCCAATATCAAATGTATGTCCCTCAACAGACTGAGCCATCCAGTGGCTGCAGCCACCCTCTCCAGTATTTTTTTGTGAAAGAAAGAAAGAAAGAAAGAAATCCATATACATATTCTTATTTCTTCCCTTTCATATACAAAAGATAAAACACTATATACATGCTCTGCACATTTTCTTAGCAAAACAGCCTCCATATCAGTACACAGACATCCTCTCATTCTTTTTATACAAGTGTGTAATACTTCATTATGAGGTTATACCTTCATTTATTCAAGAGATCCCTTACTGGTGGACATTTCAGATAGTTCCAGTCCTCATTATGAAAAAGAATGCCACTGGGATGAAAATACAGTATCGGGAATACAGTCAATAACAGCACAATAATGTATGGTGACTATAATTATTGTGATGAGCACTAATGTATAGAATTGTTGAATCACTGTTGTACACCTGAAATGAATGTAACACTGTATGTCCACTATTCAATAAAAAATGCCATAATAAATAACCTTGTTCATTTATTATTTCATAACTATACAGGCATACTTACAGGGTAAATTCCCAGATGTGGAACTGCTAGGTCAAGGGGTAAATGTAATTTTGATAGATATTGCCAAATTTCCCTCCTTGGGAATTGTACCCTGTTACACTCCCACCAGCAACACATGAGAATGCTCGTTTCTCCACAGGCCTGTTGACAGTGTGTTTTGTCAAACTTTGGGACTTGAGCCAATGTGATTTGGGTAAAATGGTAACAGTGTAGTTTTAATTAGCATTTCTATTATTGTGAGTGAAAGTAAACATCTTTCCAAATGTCATTTGCATTTCTCTGTGAACTCTGCCATTTGCCAATTTTTTTCTATGAAAATTTTAGTCTTTTCCTTCTTAATTGTTAAAATCTCTTCATTGAGTCAGAGATTAACCTTTTGTCAGTCATATATATGTCAAATATTTTTTCCATATTTGTCCCTTTACATTTGATTATGATTATGTGTCTTTAATGTAAATAGAATGTATTAATCTTCTATTTATTGATTCTAAATATTGAGTCATAGTTCAAAAAGCTTTCTCTACTCTTAGGTTAAAAGGAAATACAAGGAACTTTTGGTTCTGGCTAAGAGGAACTGCCCCATTCCCCCTAAGGCCTTCCTCTTGCAACTAAGAAACCCTGGACATAACACAACAAACGAGCATAAGAAGACTCTGAGAAAGGGTGCAAAGAAGAAAATCAACTTCTTAGGGATGGCAAACTTGACAGCAACAAGAGAACTCTGTGGGTTTCTTCATTGCCTCCCTTATATATCCCAGACAAAGCCCTGCAAAAACCTCCAAACCAGAACTGCCAACAAGCACAGATAAAAAAACAAGCTCCACAAAAAGCTTGATATCCTTAGCCAAAGGACCAGGAAAAGGATGACATAACAACAGAAAAGTTTGGGGTATTATCACTACTACCCCAACCAACCAAGAGAAAAACTGCACCACTCCCCTACCCTGTAGGATCTTTCAACCCCCACTGGCAGAAGCAAGTGGTGCTTGGATTCCCCTGCAGGAGTACTGATGCTCAGTACTCTAATCTCCCCTCATCCCAAATGCTAGCAGAGCTTAACAGTGGGGAGCTAAGTGTCCAACCCTATCTGCATCAACCACACTGAACAAAGTGGTGCCAGTAAGGTCTAGTCAGTGCTTCACTATTCATTCCTCTGCCTCTAGTGTCAGCAGGGCCCAGGAGGAAGCTGAATCTCCTCCATGCCAAGCCAGTTACAATATTGAACAAGATGGGATGAAACAGGGCTAGTTACCACTCCCTCTTCCTCTGTAACTATCCCCCATCAGCAGGGCCCAGTGTAGAGGTGGGCCTCCAGCACCGCCCAAAATTAATGAGGCAGAATGAGGTGGGTTAATCCAAACTTTGCTTCCCTTCTACCCAAGTATTATCAGGGCCCCATTGGGAAATGAGCCTCCATCTTCACCAGGCATCAACAAGGCAAAAGGAGGTAGTAATAGATGGGGGTTGGTAGCCCTCCATTTTCTTCTTTCTCTCCTTCGGTGTCGGAGGGGTCCAGCACAAAGCTAAAGTACTGCCCCTACCCTGTAGCAAAAAAACAGTGAGTCAACCTTTGGTTTTCTCTCTCATTAATGTCAGTGGGGACCAGTGAGGAGCTGAGTTTACATCCGCACTAAGAGGCAGAGGGGTAACATGAGTCAGTGCCTCATTTTCACTAGAAACATGTTAATGGAACCAAGGACAGAGCTAAACTTTCATCCCATATATCTATAATAAGGCAATGAGAATCAGTGCTTGCATCTGCCATGGTAGTATCATCGGAGACCAGAAGAAACTGAACCTATATATCCACTTAGCCCTCCTGCTACACCTCAACCAGGGACTGCTTATTTAAAAAAAAAAGAATTAATTAGATCCAGAGTCTACAAATATAATATCCAAAACATTCAGGATACAATCAAAAGTCACTCATCATAGCAAGAACTAGGGAAATCACAACAGGAATGAGAAAAGATCATTGACAGTATGAAGATGAATCAGATGATGAAATTATCTGACAAGGACTTTATTAATTTTTTAAAGATTTTATTTATTTATTTGCAAGACGGGGCACAAGCAGGGGGAGTGCCAGGCAGAAGGAGAGGGAGAAGCAGGATCCCCGCCAAGCAGGAAGCCCAATGTGGAGCTCCATCCCAGGACCCTGGGATCATGATTTGAGCCGAAGGCAGATGCTTAACCGACTGAGACACCCAGGTGCCCCCGACAAGGATTTTAAAGTGATCATCATTAAAATGTTTCAAGAGGCAATTATAAATTCTCTCCAAATAAAGGAAAAAATATAGAAAATCTCAGCAAAGAAATAGAAGTTATATGAGAACCAAATAGAGATTATCAAACTGAAAAATACAATAATCAAGAGAGATGAAATGACAGAAGATAAAATATGTGAATTTGAGAACACATCAATAGAATTTTCCAAATCTGAACAATAAGAGAAAAAAGTGGACAGAGTCTCAAGGACTGATGGGACAATAGCAAAAGAACTAACATTTATATCATGGAATATCAAAAAGGAGAGAGAGAGAGAAAGGGGCTGAAAAAGTCTTTTAAAAAATAATGGCTAAAAAAATTCTAAGTTTGGTAAACTCTAAAGGACTCAAAAAGCTGAATGAACAAGGCACGTGGGTGGTTCAGTCAGTTTAGCAACTGACTCTTGTTTTCAGCTCAGGTCATGATCTCAAGAGTTATGAGATTGAGTCCTGTGTCAAGCTCCACGCTGAGTATGTAGCCTCCTTGAGATTCTCTCTCCCTCTCCCTCTGCCCATCCTCCCCACTCTGTTACTCATGCTCTCTCTCTCTTTAAAAAAAGAGGAGGAATGCCTGTGTGACTCAGCGGTTGAGCATTTGCCTTTGGTTCAGGGCATGATCCCAGGGTCCTGGGATAGAGTCCCACATTGGACTCCCTGCAGGGAGCCTGCTTCTTCCTTGGCCTGTGTTTCTGCCTCTCTCTCTGTGTGTCTCTCATGAATAAATAAAACCTTAAAAAAAAAGCTGAGTGAACCCCAAACAGGATAAATCTAAAGAAATTCATGCCCAAACACAAAACTTCTGAAAAATTCTGAAAACTAAAGAGACAAAAAAAAAAAAAAAAAAAAAGATGAAAGCAGTCAGAGACAAATAATGCATTACCTATAGTGGAACACCAATTTGAATCACAGGGTATTTCCAACATGAAACCATGAAAGCCAGCAGGAAATAGCACATTTTTCAAGTACTGGAAGAAAAGACCTGTCAATTGTGAATTCTCTATCAAGCAAAAATATCATTCAGGAATAAAAAGGAAGTAAAGAAATCCTTAGTCAAAGGAAACTAATGTGTTACTAGTAAACTTACCCTTCTACAATGGCTAAAGGAGATTCTCTAAATAGAAGAGAAATGATAACAGATGCTTGGAACTTTAGAAAGGAAAGAAGAACATAGGGATTGGTTAAAAACAAGAAATGAGAAATAGAAGAGCAAAATAAACCCAGATGAAGTAGAAGAAAGAAAATAATAAAGATAAAAGTAGAAACCAATGAAATTAAAAACAGGACAACGATACAGAAAAATCAATGACACAAAAGAAAGTTATTTTTAAGAAATCAATAAAACTAATAAACCTCTAGCAAGACTGACAAAGATCAAAAAGCTAGAAGACACAAATCACCAATATAAGAAATAAAACATAGGCTATCACTACAGATCCTGAAAGCATTAAAAGGTTAATAAAGGAATACTATGAATTCCTGTATGCTCATAAATTTGAAAACTTAGAAGTAGACCAATTCCTCCAAATCCACAAACCACCATATTCAACCATCATAAGGAAATAACAGGCAACCTGAATAGTTCTATAACCACTGGAAAAAAAACCCAAATTTGTAATTACAAAGCTCCTGAATAGTTTCATTGAGAATTCTACCAAACATTTGAAGAAGAATTAACACCAATTTTACACAATCGGTTCCAGAACATAGCACAAACAGGAACACTTCCCAACACATTTTATGATACTAATATGACCCAGATACTAAAACCAAACAGAAACAGTACAAAAAAGGAAAAACTACAGAACAATATCTCTAGCAAACTTTAACACAAAACACCTCCCTAAAATACTAGCAAATCTAATCCAGCAATGCATAAAAAGAATTATACACCATAGCCTTGTGGGATTTACTTCAAGCATAAAAGGCTGGTTCAACATTTGAAATAAACCATTGTAATCTACCAAGCTAAAGAAGGTAAATTGTATGATCATATCAATTGACACGAAAAAGGCTTTTGACAAAATCCAATACCTAGTCATGATAAAAACTCTCAGCAACATAGGCATAAAGGCAAACCATCTCAACTTGTTAAGAAATATCTACAAAAAACCTATAGCTGGGGTGCTTGGGGGGCTCAGTTGGTGGAACACATGACTCTTGATCTCGGGCCTGTGAGTTCAAGCCCCATGTTGGATGTAGAGATTACTTAAAAAAAAATCTTAAAAAAAAAAAACAAAAAAACCCCCTACAACTGACATCTTACTTTAATGGTGAAAGACTGAATGCTTTCTTCCTCAGATTGGGAACCAGCAATCGTGTGCACTCTTAACATTCTTATTCAACATAGCACTAGAAGTTCTAACCACTATAATAAGAAGAAATAAAAGGCATATGGATTGCATAGGAATTAATGAAACCACCTATTTGCAGGTGACATGATTATGTAGCTAGATTATAAGAATCTACAAGAAAAACTCCTAGAAATAATAAGTGAGCTTAGCAAGGTTGAAGGATACAAGATCAACACACAAAATTAATTGCATTTCTTTTTTTAAGATTTTATTTATTATTTATTCATGAGAAACATACACACACACACAGAAGCAGAGAGGCAGAGGGAGAAGCAGGCTCCATGCAGGAGCCTGACGTGGGACTCGATCCTGGGTCTCCAGGATCATGCTCTGGGCTGAAGGCAGGCGCTAAACCACTGAGCCACCCAGGGATCCCCTAATTGCATTTCTATATACTAACAGCAAACATGTAGAAGCCAATATTCCAAATATGATACCATTTACAGCCTCTCCAAAGAAAACAAAATACTTAAGTATACACTGAAGAAAGCTTGTATAAGATCTGTATGCTGAAAATTACATGCTGAGGAAAGAAAGAAAACCAGATTAATGGAGAAACATACAGTGTTCGTTGATTAGAACACTCAACATAGTAAATATGCCAAATTTCCCCCTAAATTAATCTATAGGTTTATTGAAATTCCATCCAAAATAACAAGGTTTTCTGTAGGCATAGGCAAGCTTATTCTAAAATCTATTTGGAAAAATACAGGCCCTGTAATAGCAAAAACAGTATCAAAAAAGTAGAATAAACTGGCAGAAATCACTTTTCTCAATATTAAGGCCTACTATATAGCTACCGTAGTCAAGACAACGTGGTATTGGCTGTGGAATAGGCACATAAATGAATGGAACAGAATAGAGAAGCCAAAAATAGACCCACATAAATATGCTCTATTGCTTTTTGACAAAGGTGAAACGCCATTCAGTGGAGGAAGAATAGCCTTTATAGCAAATACTGCTGGGGCAACTGAACATCTCTAGGTAGAAAAAAAACCCACCTCTACCTAAACCTCATACCTTTTACAGAAAATTAGCTAAAAATGGGTCATAGACATAAAGGTAAAATGTAAAACTATAAAACTTTTTTAAAAAAATGATAGGAGAAAATCATCATGATCTAGGACTAGGCCAATAGTTCTTAGACTTGAGCACAAAAGCATAATCCATAAAAGGGAACTTGATAACTCAGACTTCATCAAAGTTTAAAACTATTGCTCTGTGAAAGGCCATCATAAGAAAGTGAAAAAGACAAGGAACAGATAAGAGAAAATCTTTGCAAACTACATACCTGACAAAAATTTAATATCCAGAATTACAAAGAACTCTCTGGGCACCTGGGTGGCTCCGCTGCTCAAGTGTCTGACTCTTGATCTCAGGATCATGAATTCAAGCCCCTCATTGGGCTCTACACTGGGTGTGAAGCCTACTTTAAAAAAAAACTACTCTCAAAACCCAACAGTAAAGAAAATAAACAATACATGAGAAGATGAGCAAAAGACCTGAACAGACATTTCACCAAAAAGAATATATGAACGGCAAATAAACACATAGAAATATGTCCAACAGAACTCCTGGGTGGCTCACTCCATTAAGCATCTGCCTTGGCTCAGGTCATGATCTCAAGGTCCTGGGATCTAGCCCACATCAGGTTCCCTGCTCAGTGGGGAGTCTGCTTCTCACTCTGCCTGTTGCTTCTGCTGCTTGTGCTCACACACTCTCACTCTCTCTCTCTGACAAAAATAAAGAAAAAAAAATACATTCAACATCATTAGCCATCAAGAAAATGCAAACTTAAACCACAATGAAATATCAGTACACACTTGTCAGAATAGTTCTAAATTTTAAAAAAATAGTGAAAATGCCTAATGCTTTAAAAGATATGAAGAAACTGGATCACTGGTACATTGCTAATGGTAATGGAGAATGATGCAGCCACTCTGATAAAGAGTGCGGCACTTTTCGAGAAGTCTAAACATAGCTTACCATACACATCAGCATTTGCACTGTTCTGCATATATCTCAGAGAAATGAATACTTAATGTTCACACAAACACCTGTACACAAATGTTCATATAAGCTTTCTTAATAATAGCCTAAAACTGGAGATAACTCAAATGTCCTTTAGTAGCTGAACGGGTAAACAAAACTGCGGTACATCCATAGCAATAAAATATCACTTAGCAATATTAAGGAACAAACTATTGATACAGCAACAGGGGAATTAGACTGAAAAAAGAATCTGATCTCAAAAGGTCACATGCTATATGATTCTATCTGTATAGCATTCTTGACATGACAAAAGAATAGAAATGCCCAACAGGTCAGTAGTTGCCATAAGTCAGGGATAAGGGAGGAGGATGTGGCTGCAAAAGGCAACATGAAGGATCCCGATTGGTGATATAACTGCTCTGCATCTTGACTGTATCAGTGTCAATATTCTGGTTGTGATATTGTCCTATAGGTGTGTTAATCTGCTCAGGCCTCCATAACAAAATATCATAGACAGAGTAGCTATGATACATTTGATATCAAATGATACAACAAACATTTATTTCTCCCAGTTCTAGAGGCTGGAAGTCCAAGATCAAGGTGCCACAGATTTGGTTCCTTCTAAGGGCCTGGCTTGAAGATGGCTACCTTCTTGCCGTATCCTCACATGGCCAAGAGAGCTCTAGTGTCTCTTCCTCTTCTTATAAGGACACTAATCCCATCATGGGGCCCCTACTCTCATGACCTCATCTAAAACTAATTAACTTGCAGAACCCACCTCCAAATACTATCACACTGGAGGGTAGGGCTTCAACGTATGAACCAGAGAGGGAGGCACAAACATTCAGTTCACGACAGGATTTTGTGGGATTTTTAAATTGTGATAAAATATACTTAGCATGGCATTTACCATTCTGACTACTTTTGAGGGTACAATTCTGTGGCATTTAACATATTCACAATGTGGTAATAACCACCACCGCTATTTCCAAAACTTTTTCATCCCTCGAAACAAAAACTCTATAACTATGAAATAATTAATCCCCATACCCCTTCTCCCCGCCAGCCCCTGGTCACCTCTATTCTGCTTCTTGTCTCTATGAATTTACCTATTTGTGCTATAGCTTTGCAAGATGTTGTCAGCAGGAGAAACTAGGTAAAGGGCACACATGATCTCTCTGTATTATTTCTTACAGCTGTGTATGAATCCACAATTATGTCAAAAATGTTTTAAAAAGAGCTTTATTCATGTTTTTATCTATTATTTGTATGATTTTATTTTTATCATTATTTAGATCTCCTGTCCATTTACTAATTAACCTCTTAATGACTTGAACTGGATGTTGCATCACACAACCATGTGACAAATACCCCTCTTCCCACACCCACCCCTGATGCCAACCCTTTCTACATTGGATCAAATCATTTTGGTCTTCTCAGCTTCTTTTATTTCCACTCTACCCTTTAACCATTTCACCAGATGTTCCCAGAAGACAGTATACCTTCGAAGGAAAGACAGAACCTGCAGCAACCACAAAATGAATACATACCACTAATAAACATCAACTACAATGACAACGGAAAAATGACAGTGATTTATTGACTGTTAGGAATTCTAGATAATTGACTCATTTAGTCTTTACATCAACATTGCAGGAAAGGTATGAGTAGTACAACTTTATAAATGAGGAAATTTAATCTTGGGAGGTTAACTAAGCCAAAATCATGTCTATTAAAATGATGGAGTGGCTATAAGAATGCAGGTACGTTTGGTGTAAGAGCTTATGCACTTTCCTCTGTGAAGAACTGAATTGAATTCAGGAACTCTCATTTAGAAAGCACCAGGACATTCAGTTGGCCCAGGTCTTTCCTTGTCCCAGGTTCCAGAAATAGGTATCAGATGCCAGCCCTGTATTAGTTTGCTGGGGCTGCCATGACCAACGCCACAAACTGGGTAGCTCAACAACAGAGATTTATTTTCTCACAGATGTGGAGGCTGGAAGTCCAAGATCAAGGTGTCTATAGGTTTGGTTTCTCCTGAGGCTTCTCTCCCTTGTCTTTCCTCCATGCAGGCACATCCCTGGCATTTCTTTGTTTTCATGTTTTCCTGGAACACCAGTCTGACTGAATTCGGGCCCAGCCTAATCACTTCCTTAATGGCCCTATCTCCAAATACAGTCACATTCTGAGGTCCTAGGGATCAGGGCTTCTGTACATAAATTGGGGGGGGGGATACAATTCAGACCATAATAAACCCTGAGACTGGGGTGGGGGAAGAAAGTTTATAACCCAGAGAAACACCTCTACAAAATAATGTGTCTTTCAAGTGGGAACAATCCTTCTGTTCATATACATTTCATCTCACCTAGTGTCTTTCAAACTTGTTTTGACCATACCCACGATAAAAAAAATCTTTTAAACACATTTTGCTCAACACATACGTATTTATTTTTATAAAACCGGACAAGTGTCACAAATTAATTCCGATCTTACCACGTGCAGCATATTTTGACATTTTCTTTTTTTTTCTTTTGATATTTTCTATTGTTATTTTCTATTCTTCTTAATTAAAAGACTGCTAGTTGCCCCCTCATTGAATTGATTTTTTAGGAACTACTCTCTTTTACGACCTGCTGTTTGAAAATCAATGCTCTAATTTGTGCTGTCAGCTGTGATTGTCAATTTTTTTGTGTTCATTCTATACCCGTTCTCAGAGCCGCGATCGTCCTCTCCCACCGCCTCACACTTGTTCTGGATCAATTGGATTTTGCTTCTTTCAAAGCCTTGATCCACTCATTCATTCGTTTCAGTCCTTAATTTCACCGTTTCTGTCCAATCCTGGGGAAACTGTGGCACCATTTTCTCCGTAACAAATAGAAACTCGCCATCTAATGGTAGAAGGAGACAATGCAGGCCTATTTTTAGCATCCTTCTTCCGGGTCTTTTCTGTCTCTGCTCTCCCCCATTGCCCCTGTCTGATGCAATTTTCACAAACACTTAGCAGCATTTTAGCAGGGGCTCTTTTAAAATCTTCTTGAAGTTTTGTACATTTAACGACTCCTTTCACAGAAGCTTGAAGATCCGGGTGCTAGACGCAGCCCTGGGCCAAGCTGGCTGTGTGACCTTGAACATGCCTCTTACCTGAGTCTCAGCTGTCTTAACCACAAAAGTAATATGATAAAATGTGCCCTGGCAACCTCATTGAGTTGTCTTGCGGTTCCACAAAGAAAATACAGCTTGCTTCTGCCTCTCCCCCTCCTATTTTCAACCCACCAGCCAGATCCTGTTAAATCTAAGTCAGATCATGCCATTCCCAGCTCAAAATCCTTCACTGAGTTCTCAGAGTAAAAATCCAAGTCCTTAAGATTACCTGAAATGTCCTACATAACATGATCTGCTCAGCCTCCTGACACTACCAAGCAGGGACAGCGGCATGCCACTGCCTGCTTCCATTAGGCCCCGGGGTAGGAACTAGGCGGATCAGCTCCTTGCTTGGCCCCGTGGGAACTGTGCTGGGGGACTGTGATGTGCTTGGTTGGAGCAGAGTGGGTATCATCAAAAAAGATTTGCTGTCCCATAAGACCACCCTTTTCCTGTTCCTCTGGCTAGGGGAAACAGGCTTTTCTTGGAGCTTTTCTTCTGTCTGTGCCTGTTGGTAGGAGCCTCACGTCTTCTGCAGCCGCTCCTCCAGGCTATATGGGAGGCAATGAGAAAGCTAAGGAGACTCACTTCCAGGACACCTGGGTGATTCAGTGGTTGAGTATCTGCCTTTGGCTCAGGGCGTGATCCCGGGGTCCTGGGATCCAGTCCTGTGTTGGGCTCCCCGCATGGAACCTGCTTCTGTCTCTGCCTCTCTCTCTGTGTCTCTCATGAATAAATAAATAAAATATTTAAAGGAAAAAAAAAACTTACTCCCATGTCATTTCTCAATCCAACAGTCCCTAAGCAGTCTTCCTTCTTTCTACCTTCCAGAGTCTTCCTATGCCTGTTTGTGTTATTTCCAAAGTGTTTTTTAGTTGTAAGAGGAAGGACCTAGGAGGAACGGGGCTGCTTCACTTGGGAGAGAACCAGAAGTGTAGTAGATTTGATAGCCTCTAAGGAGGGCTTCGATATTAAAAACAATAGAATGTTGTTTGTGCTGCCTTACAGGAACCCTCTCAACACAGCACTGCAGAACCACCTTCCCTGGGAAGGGCAGAGAAACTTCTGTATTACCTATCTTGCAGATGCAATAAAGCAGAAAAAGACAAACCAAACATCCAGTTAAGGTTGTGGAAGTTTTGCCCTGAACGGAGGCATCCTCCTGGGGCAGTGAGTAAAGCTGAAATTCAGTTACATTCCCTTCAAAATTTTGGTGCTCTGGGGTGGGTAAATTCTCTGCTTCTTTTCTCTGAGGAAGATGTGCCATTCGTAATTCACTTGCCTATAAGGGGCATCATTTTGTATGCACAAAGGCGCTGTGTGAACTAGGAACTAAATCTATAAGTTATGTCTTCCCTAGGGTACCTCCTTACTACATTAATGGCCCACTCTTCCTTTGTATGCTCGTGGACTCACAGCTTGGCATGTCTTTGGCTCTCTGGAGAAGAGGAGGCTACTGTCTAGGCAACTATCCCTGTTTGGTTTTTCCCATTCTAGAAATCTTTCCACTTACTTAAAATTTCTGGGCCACTGAAGGTCCCCTGATTTTTTTCTTAGAGCTTTTACAGATGGATATATATATTTTAAATATCTATTTGGATGTTTCATTAGGATTTTGGAAGGGAAGCAAGGCAAATATAAGTGTCAGTGTCTCATCTTGTACTTGCAATCTGACAATGACCTTTGAAAACCTTGTCCAGCATGCATGTGTCCTATTAACCCTAAAATCATAAATAAATACAGCAATGAAAGAAAGTGAAAAACAAATGTACAACTTAATTAAATTCTAAGTGATACGGGTGTCAGAAGTTTTACAAAAGAGGAAAGAATAGACGAAAGACTGTAGCTTCATCCCATACCTCCTAGCAACCAAAATGGAGCAGGAAACCAAATACATAAATGACAGTAATACAATCTGGGAAATTTTCCTTTTTATTTTAAAAAAAGTTTTGCATTTTTAAAAAAGATTTTATTTATTTTTTTGACCGGGGGGAGAGGGAGAGGGAGAAGCAAACTTCTTACTGAGCAGGGAGCTCCATAACCTGGGGCTCGATCCCAAGGGCTGGATCCTAGGACCCTGAGATCATGACCTGAGCTAAAGGCAGATGCTTAACTGACTGAACTACCCAGGTAGAAATTTTCCCAAATATACCATTACTATAATCTTAATCTCTCCTGGCCCCTTCTTCTGTCCCTCCCCTCCCTTTCTACACATACACACACCACAGTACTGTGGAATTTAAATGAAAAGTTGATTATTTTTGTTTACAGAAAAAGCTTCAGTTTTCTGAATATAAGCTCATATAAAGGGTTAGAAAATATTAAGTCCTTTTTTGTGTAAAATTAACCTCACTCAAAGAGAGGTCTGGCTTGTGTCCATGGCTCTTGAGAAGAGAAGTAACATTTAATTCCTTATGCTAAGTGTCTTTGTTTAATGGGGTGGAGGGGGGTGGCAGTGTTCCTCAGGCCACACCAGATAATCTAATAATGTGATCTGTGATGGGGACTTTGGGTCATGTGGTAGGTATCACCTCCCAAAGCTGGAAACTAGGTCAGCCACACAGGCAGCTAGCCGTGTCTATGTGACTGAGCCCCAATAAAATCTCTGGATGTCAAGGCTCAGGTGAGTTTCCCTGGTTGGCAATACTCTGTGTGTATTATTATACATCACTGCTGAGAGAAGTTAGCTCTGTCTATGACACCACTGGAAGAGGACAACTGAAAGCTTCTCATTTCCTAGACCCTGCCCTATGTGTGTCTCTTGGTTGATTTTAATCTATATCCTTTCTCCATAATAAACCATAACCATAAGTTCAACAGCATTTCTGAGTTTTGTGAGTCCTTACAATGAATTATAGAACTTAAGGGTGGTCTTGGGGGTCCCCGATCACAATACCAAATACTGTCAAGGGTACAGGGTAATAGGAATCTATTTATTGCTGGTAGAAATGCGAAATGGGATAGTTGTTTTGGAAGATAATTTGGTAATTTCTTATAAATGAAAATCATAATACACTTATCATATGACCCAGCAATCCTGCTCCTAAATATTTACCCAAGTGAACAAAAAGACATCTTTCACACACACAAAAAAATCTGTATGTTAATGTTGCAAGCAGCTTTATTCATGATCACTCCAAACTGGAAACAACCATGATATCTGTCAACAGATATTACAAAAAAGCAAACAACAACAACAACAAAACTACATTACTCTATACAATGGAATTCTGTCAATAAAAGGAACACACTTGATTCATGCAACAACGTGGATGAATCATAAATGCATTTTGATAAGTGAAAAAAAAAAACAGATCCAAGGCTACATACTATATGATCCTATCTATGCAACATTCTGCAAAAGGTAAAACAATAGGATGGAAAACAGATCAGTAGTTGCCAGAAATTGGGGTAGAGGACGAGTTAACTACAAATGGATTGCACAGGAGAATTTTTGTATGATGGGACTGACTCTTTGGTCTGGTACTGGGGTGGTGGATACATGATTCTATGCATTTGTAAAAAAAAAAAAACAGAATTTTGCAGCACAAAAAGTAAACTTTATCATATATAACTTTTTAAAAAAAATCAACCAAGATGTCAAAGCATTCTAGGATAGGATGGAACCTGTGACAAATGAATTTCAGAATATTACAAATGTATAACATACCCTCACTGAAGATTGTGAGGGGAAAAGGAGCTGACCTAATTAACTTTAAAAAATAAGTTTATTTTGGAATAACTTTAAATTTATAGAATAGTTACAAAGATAGTAGTACAGAGAGTTCCTGTATACCTCTCATAGTTTTCCCTGTTGTTTCCAGAATATGTTTGTCAAAAAGAAACCAACATTAGTACGTTGCTATTAACTAAACTGTAGGCTTTACTTGGATATCACCAGTTTCCCCATTAACATCCTTTTTTCTGTTCCAAGGTCCAATCCAGGGTACCATGTTGCATTTTTTTAAAAGATTTTATTTATCCTTTCATGAGAGACACACAGAGAGAGAGAGAGAGAGAGAATGAGAGAGAGAGAGAAGCAGAGACACAGGCAGAGGGAGAAGCAGGCTCCATGCAGGGAGCCCAACGTGGGACTCGATCCCGGGTCTCCAGGATCACACCCCGGGGCCAAAGACGGTGCTAAATCACTGAGCCACCTGGGCTGCCCTGCATTTTGTTGTTATGTCTCCCCAGTATCTTCTTCTAGTCCTTAATAGTTTTTCAGTCTTTCCTTGTTTTTCAAGACCTTGACACTCTTGAGGAATACCGGCCTTGTGTCTTGTAGAACATCCCTCAATCTGGCTTTGGCTGATGGTTTTCTCAGGTTTATATCAGTGTTATGAGTTTGGGGGAAGAATACCACAGAGATAAAGTGTCTTTCTAGCACATCAGGTGCCATATGTTATCAACAGCACTTATTACTGGTAACGTTAACCTTCATCACTTGGTTAGTGTAGTGTTTGCTATGTCCTCCCGCTGTAAAGTATTCTTTTTCCTTTTCTCTACTCTAATCTGGATATGAGTCACTAAGTCTAGCCTACCCTAGGAGATGGGGCATTAAGCTCCACTTCCTGCAGGAGAGAGTATCTATTTACATTATTTGGAATTCTTTTGTAAGCAAGACTTGTCTCTTCTCCCCGTTTATCTATGTATTCAACCATTTCTGATTCACTTGTGAAAACAGGGTTTTGTCTAGATAATCTAAGGCTAAATTAAAAAAAAGGACCATACATAGACACTGTATTCTAGTTGATAAATTTCTCACAGGGATTTAGCAATTCCAAAAATACTTTACATGTATATTAGTGTTGAACAAATGAGCACAGAAGTCCCTCCTTGCCTGCAAGGGGATATGTTCCAGCACCCCCAGGAGATGCCTGAAATTTCAGATAGTAGCAAACTCCATATATACTATACTTTTTCCTATATATGTGCACCTATGATAAAGTATAATTTCTAAATTAGGCATAGTAGGAGATGAACAACAATAATAATAAAATAGAACAATTATGACAATTTACTGTAATAAAAGGTGGATGCCATCTCTCTTTCAAAATATCTTATTTTACTGTACACACTCTTCTTGTGATGTGAGATAATAAAATGTGTACGTGATGAGATAAAGTGAGGGGAATGACATAGGCATCATGATGCAGTGGTAGGCTACAACTAATCTTACGATGATACACTAGGAGAGTCAGGACCTGAGCCCAAGTCAGATGCTTAATTGACTGAGCCACCCAGGGACCCCATAAATCTCTCAATTTTTTTTAATAACTACCACCAAAACTACCACCACAGCAAAAAACAATAACGTTCATTTGCCTGTGGTGCCTTTCCCTTCTCTATCTGGCTAATATTTTTTTCATATTTCAAGACTCGATGTTGATACCATCTTCTTCAGAAGGCTTCCTGAATTCTCTCCCATCCCTGTAGTGTTAATGCTCTATTGGACCCCATAGTATACAGTTATTTCTATCACATGGTGATAAAAAATACGTTGGTGTCCTTTATTAAAACACAAGGCCCTTCAGGCAGAAACTGTACCTTCATCGGTAATTTCTATTTCCCTAGTTCTGAATACTGTCAATACCTAGCTGCTATTCAAAACATGTTTATTGAATAAAATTCATTTGTTCAATCAATCATTCATTTATTCATCAAATATTTAGTAAGTGTGGAAATTCATGCCAGGCAGTATGCTAAACTTACACTGCAGTGAATAAATCAGATCACACATCTGTGCCTTCATCATATGTTAGATAGTAAAAAGTGCTATGGGCAGAAATAAAGCAAGAAATGGTATAGAAAGTCTTGAGAGTGCAGTTATAAATATAGTGGTCACAAAAGACCTCAGTGAAAGGTGATATAGGAGGAAAAATCTAAAGAAGGAAAAAGTAAGCCAAATGCATGTATGGAGGAAGAGTATCCCAGACGCTAGTCAGTGTAAAGGCCCTGAGACACAGGCAAAATTGGTATATCTAGAGCCGAGTGAGCCAAGGCAGGAGTTACTAGTGATGGGGTCAAAAAGAAAATGAGACACCAGATTATGATGGTATTACATTATGTAGGTGGGCAAAGGGAAGAGGAAATCAGAAGAAACAGGGTTTTTTTAAAAAAGATCTTATTTATTTATTCAAGAGACACACAGAGAGAGAAAGAGAGGCAGAGACATAGGCAGAGAGAGAAGCAGGCTCCATGCAGGGACTGATGTGGGACTTGATCCCAGGACCCCAGGATCACGTCCTGGGCCAAAGGCAGATGCTCAACTGCTGAGCCACTAGGCATCCCATGAAACAGGGTATTATAGTACATAGAAATAAGATGACTAAAAAAAATCTAAATGTACCAGCAATCATAATAATAGTGAAAAGCTTAAATTCTTCTATTAAAACAAACAAATGCTGGGCTTTTTGATATTTAAAGGGTAAAATGGCAAAAAATACTGAAAATAAATGAATTGCCAAAGATATGCTATGACATTTCTATGAAAATATAAACAATAGTAATATCAGACAAAATTAAATTCAAGTACAAAAACAGTAACTAATATAACAGTGTATGCTAATTATACTGGGTTTTTTTTTTAAAGATTTTATTTATTTATTCATGACAGACACAGAGAGAGAGAGAAGCAGAGACACATGCAGAGGGAGAAGCAGGCTCCATGCAGGGAGCCTGACGTGTGACTCGATCCTGGGTCTCCAGGATTAGGCCCGGGCTGAAGGCGGTGCTAAACCGCTGTGCCACCCGAGCTGCCCAGGAATTTTTTTAATAGACAAAGAAGTGTATTTTGTGCTGATAAAAAGAATGATATACAAAGAGGCTATATCAGGGGCAGCTGGGTGGCTCAGTTGGTTAAGCATCTGACTCTTGATTTCGGCTCCCATCATGATCTCAGGGTCGTGAGATGGAACCCCACGTCTGGGGAGTGGAGTCGGTTTAAGATTCTCTCTTTCTCTCTCTCTCCCTCTCTCCTTCCATCCATCTCCAAAAAAAAAAAAAAAGAAACTATATCAGTCTTGAGTTTGTATGTACAAATCAAAAAAATATTTTAAAGAACTGAACTATGTAAAGTAAAAACTGATGCAGAAAAACAATTGACAAAA
Organism: Canis lupus dingo; assembly: GCF_003254725.2. NCBI lineage: Eukaryota > Metazoa > Chordata > Mammalia > Carnivora > Canidae > Canis > Canis lupus. Next base: position 40,066,488 of record NC_064281.1, read on the forward strand.
GCACAAATCCAAAGCTTTACTATGACTTGACTTTGACATTCAAGTCCTTGGACTACTTCTACCTGACCATGGTGCCTACCGCTCCTTTGACTTCCCCTGCTATCTCACAAACACATTCTCACTTCAGCCCTTGCACAGACTTTCCTTGGCTTAGGACATCCTCCTCCAGATAACCACATGCCTTGCCCACATTCAAATCTCTGCTCATGTGCAAGGTCCCTGAGAGCAAGTTCAGGGCTCTGCACAAACAGATGAGGTAAAAGCACTTACTCGGATTTTCTTATTGGTGTTTGACATAATTGGTTCCTGGGCTCCCTCTGGATCCCTGAATCCCAGCTATTGGCACTGGATTCCCTATCCCTTTGTCCATTCTGCTCAAATGTTACCTCATCAGAGAGACCTGCTCTCTTACTCTAAAAAAGCATCCATCCCCCACTTCCACCATCCTTGTCATTCTCTGTCTCTGTATCTGCTCTATTTTTCTTCTTCCCATTTCTTATCACCTGAAATACTATGGATATTTTTGTCTGTCCATTTATTTCAAGATTTATTTATCTATTTTGGAAAGAGAGAGAGCACGGGGGAGGGAGTGGCAGGGGGAGAGGGAGAGAAAGAGAGAGAATCTCTCTCTGAGAGACTCAATCCCACAATGCTGAGATCATGACCCAAGAGGAAATCAAGAATCCGACACACAATCGGCTGAGGCACCCACGTGCACCCTGTTTATTTATTGTCTTTCCTCCAACCAGAAGGTAAGTCCCTTGAAAGTACAATCTTGGTTTAATTCACTGCTATACCCTCAGTACCTAAAACAGGGCCCAGCATGTGGCAGATCCTTGATAAATATTTGTTGAACTAATGAGTGAATCCTTGTGGGTAATTTACATGCTCACTCATATTTTGACAGATTGACTGCCTTAAAATACACTTCAGTATGGAGGATCTGAACCCGATTAATAGGTTTGGCTTAACAAACTTATGTAGAACACAGAATCCAACAAATAGACCGCTTACTTTTTTCAACTAATGGGGGCAATAACTAAAACAGACCATGCATTACAGCGCAGAATATTTCAATAAATTCAAAAGATCAATATCATATAGACCTATTCTTTCATATATGAAATACAATTAGATATTAACAACAAAAGAACAGCTAATAAAGAGCTATGCACTAAGAAATTATAAATAACTTTTTAAAAACTACTAAATGACTCAAGTTAAAACAGAAATAAGGAAGAAAGAAAGAAAGAAAGAAAGAAAGAAAGAAAGAAAGAAAGAAAGAAAGAAAGAAAAGAACACCTGGGTGGCTCAATGGTTGAGTGTCTGCCTTCAGCTCAAGGTGTGATCCTGGAGTCCCAGAATGGAGTCCCACATCGGGCTCCCTGCATGGAGCCTACTTCTCTTTCTGCCTATGTCTCCGCCTCTGTGTGTGTGTGTGTGTCTCATGAATGAATAAATAAAATCTTTAAAAAAAAAAGAGAAATAAAAACTGAGTTATGAAATATTTATGAATAAAGACCAAAGAAATGATCATGTCAAAACTGGTAAGATGCATATCTCCATTCCCCCTTTTCTTTCCTCCCCACAGAGAAAAATCATAATTGTGAATTTGGTATAATTAATTCCAGCCTCTCATCAATATTTAAATAAAGATAAAAGGGTTGTAACAAACTAATAAAATCAGATTAAAGAAAACAACCACTGGAAACATTCTTTATATATTCTGGCTACTAATCTTTTTTCTGTTATGTATGTTCCCAAATATCCTTTCCTATTCAAATCACAAATATTGACTGAAGATGTAGCACACCACCAAAATTATCTAGTGACCATAGGAAAATTTCAAGTTATTCGAAGGGCTACCCTATCCAAATAAAGACACCACACAAAGGACACTTAAGAGAAAGTTCTATCAAAACTTCAAGGACAGTCACTTTAAGGTTCCAATCTAAATCCAGAAAGTTGCACAGCTCATTCTATATGGATAGCACAAATGAGACTGACATCAAAATCAAAGTGAGCACACAACACACACACACATGCGTGCATGCAAAATTTATATACCAATTTCACTAACAAATATAGATAATAATATCTCCCTCCTCCTGTGTCTCTGCCTCTCTCTCTCTCTCTCTCTGTCTGAAATAAATAAATAAATAAATAAATAAATAAATAAATAAATAAATCTTTAAAAAAAAGGGGGGATCCCTGGGTGGCTCGGCGGTTTGGCGCCTGCCTTTGACCCAAGGCGCAATCCTGGAGTCCTGGGATCAAGTCCTGTGTCAGGCTCCCAGCATGGAGTCTGCTTTTCCCTCTTCCTGTCTCTCTCTCTCTGTCTGTCATAAATAAATAAATAAATAAATAAATAAATAAATAAATAAATAAATCAATCAATCTTGAAAAACATATCGATAACAATGGAGATAACATTACCAATCACATTCCAAAATTAATGCATTTTGATCCAAAAGGGTTTGTCCCATAAAAATAAGGGTATTCAGCATTAAGAAAAGTTAATCTAATACTTCACATAAATAGATTAAATGAGAAAAAAGTCATATACTAGCATAAAAAGTCACCAAAAAGCATATGGTAAGATTCAATACTCATTCCTGCTAAACACCTCTTAGCAAACAAATAATAAAAAGAAACTTCCTGAACTTGAAAAAAAGGATTTTTACAAGAAAGCATCAGTGAGCATCCCACATATTGGCGAAATGAATGTTATAGATTTTTAATGTCAGAATTTGTTTAAAAAATGATCATAATAGGGCAGCCCAGGTGGCTCAGTGGTTTAGCACCAGCTTCAGCCTAGAGCATGATCCTGGAGTCCCGGGATCAAGTCCCACATTGGGTCCCTGCATGGAGTCTGCTTCTCCCTCTGCCTGTGTCTCTGCCTCTCTCTCTGTGTCTCTCATGAATAAATAAATAAAATCTTTTTTAAAAAAGGTGATCATAACTTATTATTCCATTTTGTTCTAGATAATATAGTCAACACAAAAAAGTGATATTATTGTTTCCCCCCAAGGCAGACCTAACAAGTTGAGTAACTGTCTTATACAAGATATACAAGATATGAGATAAATATCAAAAAATTAATGGCTTTCCTATGCTAACTATAATCAGATAAAAACTGTAATGACAAAATATTCCACTTAAAATGGAAACCTATTTTATTAATTTTAAAAAATATTTTGTTTATTTATTCATGAGAGACATAGAGAGAGAGAGAGAGGCAGAGACACAGGCAGAGGGAGAAGCAGGTTCCATGCAGGGAGCCTGATGCGGGACTCGATCCCAGGATTCCGGGATCAGGCCCTAGGCCAAAGGTGGCGTTAAACTGCTGAGCCACCGGGGCTGCCCTGAAACAAACCTATTTTAAACCTAAGAATAATTTTTAAAAGATTTTGTTTATTTATTTGAGAAAGAGAGCAAACAAGAGAGACAGAGCATGCACAGGGATAGGAGCAGAGGGAGAGGGAGAAGCAGACTCCCTGCTGAGCAGGGAACCGACGCTGGACTCAGTCCCAGGACCTTGATATCACAACCTGAGCCACAACCAAACCTAAGAAAATTTTAACAAGAAATGGATAAGACCTATAGTAAACAAAGTATGAAACTTCATCAAAGATAATCTGATTGGACAGATATACTAAATTATGAGATGTTAAGACTCAATACTATAAATTATATGGCTTTCTCCAACATAATTATGAAATATTCAATAGAACTTCTATAATTCTGTCTTTTCATCTCACATATAACCTCCTCAAAGAGTTTCCCCCTCACTACTCTATGAAAAATTATCCTTGTCCTCTTGTTTTATAATATTCTACCCCCTCAATTTGTTCTATTCTTTTTTTAAAGATATATTTATTTATTTGAGAGACATAGAGAGAGAGTGGAGGGAGGGGCAGAGGGAGAGAGAAAATCTCAAGCAGACTCTGCTCTCAGCTCCAAGCCCAATGTGGGACTTGATCTCATGACCCTGAGATCATAACCTGAGCCAAAACCAAGAGTTGGACACTTGACTGACTGAGCCACCCAGGCACCTTTGTTTGATTTATTTTTAAAGATTTTATTTATTTATTTATTTATTTATTTATTTATTTATTTGAGACACAGAGAGAGAGAGAGAGGCAGAGACACAGGCAGAGGGAGAAGCAGGCTCCATGCAGGGAGCCCGACATAGGACTCCATCCCGGGCCTCTAGGATCAAGCCCTGGGCCAAAGGTAGTGCTAAACCGCTGAGCCACCCGGGCTGCCCTATTCTTTTTTATAAGACAATAACATAAAACACTAACTTTATGTTATATATTGATTGGTTTTCTCTTCTAGTTGGTGGTTATCTTTATTAGAAGCAATCTTCGTAAGAATACATTCTTTTTCTTATTCACCACTATATCCCCAGCTGCTAGAACAGTGCCTGGCACATAGTTAAGTGCTCAATAAATATTTGTGGGATGAAGGAATAAATAAACACATGAAGGACAGAACATATTACTTCCATGTAATTGAACTGTATTAAAAAATGTTGAGTTGGAAAAATCTTTAGGGGCTCTGCTTCAAGGATGAGATAATACATGTTTGTAATTTGCACATCCCTAATGACAAGCATTGAAAATATTCAATGTCTTTTTATCCTCTTAAATATTTAACCTCTCACTCTCAAGTATCATAAAATTTTCACTGGGTAGTGTCCAACTGAATACAATTTTATGCTACATGGATGAAGCCCATAATTATTTACTTTCAGAACTTTTCCAGGATGAAGGAATTCACAGCTCCACTCGTGTTGCCAAATATATGTAGCAATTTCCTTAATTTAGTTAGTGGAAAATTACTGATTCATTAATTCTTCAGTTTCTCAAATCCCAGAGCTTCTCCTAATCTTGTTACTTAATTGTCAACTTCCCTATTCCAAACAGCCCATAGGCATTCTTCATCATAGTGTTCAAGTCAAGAGGAAAGTAAAACTTCACACTCTTCTTTGATATGAGAACTTTAATTTTCCCAGTAGGAATGAATGAGAAAGCTTGTTTACTGGTCAATGATTGTTTCTATGTTTGTGTGCCCCTAACTAAAGCCTGACCTCTCTTCTAGGATATTTCAGTCAAAGGACTTTTTAATCTTTATAAGAGGTTCATTCCTAGTTTTTCCCATGATGAAAGAGGAAACCTCTGAATCTCTTACCTAATAGCCCACATTAAAAAATTCTTTAAATCATGTTGGAAAAAGAGAGGTAGAGAAAAAGTATATACCAGTAAAGTCTTATAAGAAAAACAGCCAATGAGAAATCACTGCATTTGGCATCACTTGTTCTCCCCCACTTTCTGGGCTTAAATACTCTGCTGTGTGCTTCAGGAAGCTAAAACACCAGTATGCTCCATAACTCATCCATCTCCTTGGCAGGCTTTAACAGTTTGGAGAGTATACATTTCTGTTTGATGCTAAGTCCTCAATTTCACTCATAATTGTCCTTCACTCAACTCTCCTTTGAAATATGACCGCCACCTTCTCCCCTTACCTAAATCTTACCTACCCTTCTAAGTACAGATCAAATCTCACCTCTTTGAACCCTTCCTTGACCTTATTCCAGGCATCACTGTCTTCTCTGAATTCCCAAATCACTTCTCAGGGACAATGCACTTCAAGCAAGTCACTGTGAGGAACACAAATATAAAACATTGTCTCTTTCCCTCAACTAATGCTCACCTTGCCCAAGGGTTTTCCTTTCTATTAAGACAAATGAATCAGAACAAAAATATACCAAGGTAGAAGAAACATTGCCCACGATTAACAAACTGCATGAGAATTTAGACAATGGAGAAATCACTGAGCCCTGAAGTAGTTTGAAAAGGATTTTCCAAGAAGACACTTGACCTAGGTCTGATGGAAATGAGTAGGATTTAGAGAATGAGAAGAGAGCATTTTGGTGGACAGAAGTAAATGAAGAATCAAGATAGAAAACATGATACATTCAAGGAGCAGGAAACAGGAAAAACTCTGGACTGTATTCTTTAATGCTCCTGGGCCTGAGCCTTGTCATAGTAGGTGCTCAGAAAGTATTATTGATTGGTTGAATGAACTGTGAAAGGTAATAATATTTTTGCCACATAATAATCTGCCATTCATTTGATACAAAAACAGAAGATTGCTTTGTGTTACAGAAGTATAAGAGCATGAATTTCTCCCAAATATGAAATATTAGCTTGTTATCATTAACAGTATTAGTAAGATAAACTAAAGAGACTTCATCTTTAAAAATATAGTTGAGAGCAGCCCCAGTGGCGCAGCGGTTTGGCGCCGCCTGCAGCCTGGGGTGTGATCCTGGAGACCCGGGATCCAGTCCCACATCGGGCTCCCTGCATGGAGACTGCTTCTCCCTCTGCCTGTGTCTTTGCCTCTCTCTCTCTCTCTGTCTATGAATAAATAAATAAAATCTTTAAAAAAATAAAATAAAATAAAGTAAAAATAAAAATAAAAATATAGTTGAAATTTAATAATAGAAATATAAATATGATCTGTGGGGAACCTGGATGGCTCAGTCACTTAAGTGTCCAACTCTTGATTTTGGCTCAGGTCATGATCTTAGGGTCATGGGATAGACCCCCACGTTGGGCTTTGTGCTGGGTGTGGAGCTTGCTTAAAATTCTCTCTTCCTTTTCCTCTGCCCTTCCCTCCCAGCTTGCTCTCTCTCTCTAAAAAAACAGAAAAGAAAAAAGAAATATATAAACATAACTTCAATCAGCAACATTGCCAATTGTTGTTCTCCATTTATATTTAGTGCTCCAAAATGTCAATATTTAAGTCAAATATCTACAAAAATATGTGCAGTTGATTTTAGCATAGTTCCCTTTTATCACAAGTGTCGAACTTTTCAATTTTTGAAAATGCTTCTTTTGAGAGACTGCTTCATGATGTCTTCTACAAATAAGGACTTATGTACTCAATTAACCATTGGATATACTGTTTCTGTGAAAGCAATAAATGACTACAAGAAGAGCATATTTATTTCTGGTTCCCAGTACCACTGTTCCACAGTTGCTTGAGGCATAATCACAGCGCCCTTGAGTGAAAGCTTTCTCCTACTGACATCTATGACATGGCAGGAAGAGTTGGGCTCACTATTAAGGACCGAGTTCCCTCATGCCTGGCTCTGAGCATCAAACTGATCACATACCAGCCTTTTTTCCCCCAAGTGTCAGACACCCTGATTCAACTTTGAAAAACCTACTAGTCCAGCTACTTAATTTCATTAACCAAGTAATCTGTTTTTTTTTTTTTCTCAAGGACCACAGTGCTTTACTTTTCGTCTGAACAGAATGGGTAATTGGGGGACAGTGCCCAGGGAGCCAGGCAGCCCTCAGGGTGGGCAGGGTGAGGAGCAGAGGGGTCTCGGGCCGTCAGCCCCCCCCCACCCCCCCCCCCACTCCATCCGGGTCTTCCCTCCCAGGCTGGGCTTTACTGACTATTCTGTAGGAGAGGGGAGGGAGGAGGCTGGGCACGGTGAGCTGGTGAGGACTCAGTCCTGGGGTGCCCATCGATGGTGTTTCCGGCCCCTACTTCCTACGGCCTCCACCTGTTATAATTCCGACATAACTGGGGTAACCACCTACATTTGCCACTCGTGAGGATGACAATGCCTGTGATGAACAGCACAGCTGTGACCAGTAGCCCCCGCTTCCGGAGAGTGTCCTCGTCGTAGGAGAAGGGGTCGTCTTCGCTGGAACCAGTTGGCCTGAGTGGGGGGTCCCGCCTGATGTCTCTGCCTGGAGACTGTCTCTTGGAGAGCGTGGTGCCTTTGGTGGGTTCAGGAGGAGTTGCTCTCAGGCTGCTCTTGCCCGTTGTCATCGTTGCCATCGCCTGATCTGCTGCTAGAAGCTCAGACGCTTCCGGGAGTTGTGGGGTCTGGGTCCCCTCCATCTGCTCCCATGTTGTTCCACCAGTCTGCAGGCCCATCCGAGGTGTGGACTGGGGTTCGCGGTGGACTGTGTCTGGGACTGGTGGGGTGTCCACTCACTTGTGTGAGTGTGTATGCATACGTGTCAAGTATGCATGCATTGAGATGGCAATTCACAGACCATAGAACTCAAATTTAAAAACAAAAGAAGAAAACTGGGTCTCAGGGAACATAAACCAATATGTCCAAACCATGACTGCATGTGGGAAAGATATCACATTTTCCTCCAATTAAGGCATCTTTGACAAGGTCAGTTTTTTTTTCATTCCCATGAATAACCTTTTGTGAGTCATTAATTAGACCCTTACATAATAACAAAGAAATTAACAAGAAAGTTTGATGTTAAATCAAAGAGATGAGAAAAGAATTCTTTCTCACTAAGAAAAGCTATTTTCATACAATTAAACAAATGGGCAGATGTGTTTTGTTGAGTTAAACATAGGTTTAGTTAATTCATACAAAGGTGCCTGGAGAACAAAAGAACTTTTAGTAGTGATGTTATCCTCAAAGAATACTCATAAGAGAGAAAAAATGCAAATGAAATCAAATTGGCAGAGAAAATTAATACATACAATTGCTATAATAGACCAGCTAATGTTGGTCTTAAAATTCAGTTATGAGGGGTGTCTGGGTGGCTCAGTTGGTTAAGTGTCTGACTCTTTTTTTTAAATTTTTATTTATTATTTATGATAGTCACACACACAGAGAGAGAGAGGCAGAGACACAGGCAGAGGGAGAAGCAGGCTCCATGCACCGGGAGCCCGACGTGGGATTCGATCCCGGGTCTCCAGGATCGCGCCCTGGGCCAAAGGCAGGCGCCAAATCGCTTCGCCACCCAGGGATCCCAAGTGTCTGACTCTTGATTTCCACTCAGGTCATGATCTCAGAGTCCTGAGATCAAGCCCCATATCGGGTTCTGCATTGAACATGGAGTCTGCTTGAGCTTCTCTCTCTCTCCCTCTCCCTCTGCCTTCCCCCTGCTCTCATTTGCTCTCTCTCTAAAAATAAATAAATAAAATCTTTTTTAAAAACTCAGTTATGAGAATTGTATAAAAGCTGAACATGCTTTAATTAATATAAGTGAGATGAACAGAATCACTTTCTGTCCCTAATTGTACCAAGAACTCCTAGTGAAGAACATGCTCAAAATAGTACAGAAATAAGAGATGGGCAGGGAGCAAAGTTTAGAACTTATGCCTCACAGATAACCATCCTCAAACATACTGTGCTTTAAATTTAAAGTAGGAATGAGGGATCCCTGGGTGGTGCAGCAGTTTGGCGCCTGCCTTTGGCCTGGGGAGCAATCCTGGAGACTGCGGTGCATGGAGCCTGCTTCTCCCTCTGCCTGTGTCTCTGCCTCTCTCTCTCTCTGTGTGACTATCATGAATAAATAAATAAAATCTTTAAAAAAAATAAAGTAGGCATGAGACATGAAAACCCTTCTAGATATCACTCTAGACACAGCTTTTTTCATCTTTTACTCAAAAAGGCCCAAAACTCCCCAGAATGATAGAATTTGCCAGTTCTCTGAAAACAAGATGATGAAAACACACGGGTAACTACTTTGACAGTCAACTGACACCTATATGACTGTCCATGTCAATTAGTTCTCCAATTGTGGAAAGATGATATATTTTAATTGAAGGCATAATTCCAGCACTCAGCATCCTCTTTTTTTCTGATTTTTTTTTTTAGCATGGACCAGAGTTATCCAGTTTCCAACGAAAGGAGTTTCAGGACCCAAGACTTTTATCTGCCTTCCCACACTGCTATATCACAAGGCCAAAAGTACAAGTACCCTCCCATAGCAAATAGCCCCAGCATATTTGCTTGCAGATTCCCAAATTCCATGGAAAGCAGGCCAAAAGCAGCCAAGAAACTAGAAGGCAGTGCATTTAAAAACAACCTAACAGAGCACCTGGGTGGCTCAGTTGGTTGAGTGTCTGCCTTCAGTTGGGGTGGTGATCCCAGGGCCTAGGATCAAGTTCTGTGTTCAGCTCCCTGCTCAAGGGAGAGTCTGCTTCTCCCTCTGCCTTGTCCCTGCTTGCAATCTCTCTCTCTCTCTCTTTCTCTCTCTCTCTAATAAATAAATCTTTAAAAAAAAAACCAACCTAACAAAACAGGTACCTTTTCTTATGTATTTAACCATCACTTTCCTTGTGCTGGTCATGCTGATGAAGGAACAAGCAAAGGCCTTATTTTCTATACTGACTCTGCTACTTAGTTTAAAGAATCTCCCACCCCCAACAAAAAACACAATTGAAAGCAGGAAGTCCTTCAGAAGGAAGATCAGTTGTGATGGCTGAATTTATGAGTCAACTTGACTGGGCTAGGGGATTAGTTTGCAAAGCATGATTTCTGGGTGTGTCTGTCTGTGAGTGTTTCTGGAAGAGATTAACATTTGGGTCAGTAGACTGAATAGAGAAAATTAGCATCACCAATGCAAGGGCATCATCCATCCACTGAGGGCCTAAACAGAACAAAAGAGGGGAGGAAGGGCAAATTCACTCTCTGCTTAAGCTAAGACATCTATCTTCTCCTGCCCTTGGGCATGGGTGCTTCTTGTTCTTAGACCTTTGGATTCAGACAGAATTATACCACCAGCTTTTCGGGTTCTCAGGAGGCAGATGCAGATCATGGGATTTCTCAGCTTCCAAAACCATATGAGCCAATTCCTATAATAAATCTCTTATATCTATGTATCTATGTATCTATTTATCTATCGATCTGTTGTATTGGTTCAGTTTCTCTGGAGAATTCTGAATAACATAGCAATGTTCTTATGGAATGTGGAAAGCGTGACTTTTGTATCACCTGGTGATATAAATACTCTTAGAAGGCTAACTCCAAACTTCCAAGGTAGAAAGTAAGAGTGGAAAGAGATGATCGTATTCAAATTGTTAAAATCTCCATAGGGAAGACATATAAATTTACCACAGACTTTTATAAAGCATCAGCCTATTAGAGATCCCATCCAGCCTCAAATTCACCTTGAGCTTAAGGAAGAATGTAGGAAGTAAAAACTCAAACTTTTCAAGAAAAACAAAGTCTTTCCCATACCTAAGCAATTTGCCCAAAAGAGACAGAAGAGCTAAATGTAGTATCCTTAAAAGAGAAAATGAGAATACAAAAAGTAACATCTATAAAAGGAATTTCCTGCGTTCATACCAAGATCCTGCTTCAATACATTGATGCGGTGAGAAAAAAAAAAAGGGAATCCTTTGGGTGGACTGAGCAGAGGTGCACAGACTACCAGCCTGCATCATCAGCCCTGCTCATGAACCAAGGGATGACTGCCTCCCATAGAAATATAATCATAGCTGACATTGACCACAGGCCAGGCCACATACCAGCTGCTTTCTACCTGCATTTTGATCATTTAATTATCATGGCAGTGTCTTTATATCCATCCTAAAATGAGGAGACAGAGGCATTGAGAGGCTAACTAACTAACTAACCTGTCAAACTAGGTGTAGAGAGGCTAGCAGCTAGAGAGTGACAAAGTCTGGGGATCGGGGCAGTTCTTGTCTTTCGGATGCCTCATGTTATGCAACTCTGTCTTCCAGCGTCAGGGATTGACTATTCACTCCCAGGGCTTCCATGGCCTGTTCTTTCTCAGTCATTCAAAGGACAAGGGCAGGGTTAACTCATAGAAAATGTCATTATAAAAGTCACAGAGTTTCCTCTAGTCTAGAGAAAGCCAAACTATCAGTATGAAAAACAAAACTGTCAATCTAATATTAATTTCCATGTCTTAAGGATTCAGTGCTACATTTTTATTTGCTAATATGTCCCATTTTTAAAGAGTGTTATATAGCTGATATTTTTGTTTTAAATTAGAATGGAGGGAAGAGGGTGGGGGACACGGGGTCACTGGGTGATGGACATTAAGGAGGCCCCGTGATGGAATGAGCCCTGGGTGTGATATGCAATTGATGAATCCCTGAACTCGACTTCTGAAACTAATCGTACACTGTGTGTTAGTTAATTATATTTAAATAAAATCAAATTTAAAAAATAAAAAATAAATTAGAATGGGAAAATGTAGGTTTCAAAACTATTAAAGATATGACGGTGCTTGAAATTATGTTTCCAGGCTGAGAAGTCTCAAAACCAGACCCGGAAATAGCTAGTTTGAATCGTGTTTTTAAAATAATATGTTTAGTGGACTTATCCAGATGTGGCTCACATCTTGGCACCGTGAAGTTCCGGACTGTCCTTTGGCAGAAGGAAGTAATCTATCATAACCCACACCTCAACTTTCCCTTCCCGTGCTTCCAGTCTTTTGAGTAGCAATAACTTCTCTCCCCGGTTTAAAAATCCTCAGAACGATCTCTATGATCTGTCAATTGCTAAGTACTGTCATTCTAGCTCTGCAATCGTTTTTCTTCCCACTTCCTTTCTGTTGCAGATACTTCTTCACTCTGGCCTCTGAAGTGGCTTCCTTCTCTGCACCCCTCAACCCCACCACCACCCTGTTCTTCCTTGTGATTTAGCCAGAGCTTATCTTCCAAAGCACATCAGTCTATTAACATAAAGCACACAGATCATCTTCAAGCCCTTATGCCAAGGCAGAAACAGGAACAAAATGGAAAAGCAAAAGGCAACGCAAAACACAGTTCTCAGTTTGGTGTTAAAGGCCCTTCATGATCTGATCCTGTTTATTTTTCCAGACAAGATGGTTTCCTGATACACCCCACCCCCCTGTATCCTTCTCTGTGGTCATATAAGACAAGGTAATCATTCCCTAAAACACCTGCCATTTTCCTATCAGAGCATTTTTTTTTCCTATCAGAGCATTTTTTAAAGGATTTTTATTTATTTATTAATGAGACACACACAGAGAGAGAGAGAGAGAGAGAGAGGCAGAGACACAGGCAGAGGGAGAAGCAGGCTCCATGCAGGGAGCCTGACGTGGGACTCGATCCTGGGTCTCCAGGATCAGGCCCTGGGCTGAAGGCAGGTGCTAAACCGCTGAGCCACCCAGGGATCCCCCTGTCAGAGCATTTTTATTTTTTGCTTCAAAACACTTCTCCCTCTCTGACGTGTAAGTTCTGTGAAGACAGAAATTTCATCTGGTGCGCCATAAAGATCTGTTAAATGAATGAGGGAATGAATGGTATTCTCCCTGTGTGGAATGTTCTGGTCTCCCATCCTTACCTGTCCATGTACTATCAGTTTTTTCCATGCATCATTTAAATCACTCCTCCTTCACCATCCCTCCCTGGTGATCCTCACAGAATCTTGTTCCCTGCCCATGTCTCTCTTCTCTTGTTCAGCTCTTCTCTGTTCTAACATTTCCACTAGCTACCTCAGATTGCAAGCATTCCTGTCTCTGGTTCTCCCTGCTAGAAAAGCTCCTGGAGCGCAGAGGTAAGGGGTATATTCCGAGCATGGGGCCTGGCACATAGTAGAAGCTCAAAAAAAAAATTATGTATTAAACTGAAGTTTATTGACAGTAGCCAGGCCACACAATACATTTCTCTACACAATGTTTTTATCTGTATGAGATTTTTTTATCTTCAGGGACAAAATGTGGAGTATATCTACTTATATACTACATATAATTAAATCAAAGATCAGTAACTTCTTCTGAGAAGAGCCAGATAGTAAATGCTTGCAGCTTTGTGGACCATAAGATCTCTGTTACTCTTATGGCAAAAGCAGCCATGGACAATGTATAAATAAATGGGCATGGATGTATTCCAATAAAGCATTGTTTATAAAAGCGGGCCATGAAAGGGATCGTGGTATCACACCAAAATATGCCACTTTGGCATAAGAATTATTTTGAGTTGAAGGCATTTAAGTTCCGAGGATCAAAGGATATGACAAAACCAATCTCCCAAAGAGCTCCATTGTCATAAATCCCCTTCCCAGGAGCAACTCTAATCTTCTCTTCTCTTGGACAGGAGGAGGTGACACCACACCCAAATAGCCATTGCCACAACACTACCATATCTCCCATCTCTTCTCTTAAGGACCTCTGCTTCTCCCCATACCCCACTGAGATGATATAGAAGTTCCAAATTCTAATTTCTCTCTGAGTCACATTTTTCTGTGAACTACTGAATACCTATGTCAATCAATGATAATCTGCCTTTCGTCATATTAATTTGCAGGCCTCCAAGCACTGAACCTAAGAGGGTAGAAAATGTGGGATTTTTTTTTCTCCCCCAAAGTTGGGTTTGGCCCTATGGGAACAGTTTTCCAACACCACATTGAATCATAACATCAAATTAGCAGGAACAATGACTGCTGTGTTACTTTAGCTTCTCCTCTCACTGAGGCAGACACAACTCTGTTTCTAATTAGGATCAAAACACACTCATTCCTGTCCTTCAATAAAGAGCTTCTCAGTGGTCATGCCTAGTTCCTGCTGGAGAGATGCAAAAATAAATATGTGAAAAGTCACTTGTGAGAGTCCAGTACATAAATATTTGGCATTTTGTGGTATCATTTCCTTCCTCTCTAAATTTCCCAATTTATATCCTGTTGATGTTTAAACCTTGTTTGCTAATTTTTTTTGGCATTGAAAATAGATTCTGTTTTCAGAGTGATGTGTCATTCTATACATATATAACATTTTCCCCTTCTAAAGAATTCCTTTTCATTGAGGAGGGAAAAGCACATAAAAGATAAATCAAAATACTGAACTGAAAATTCATTATGGTCTCAACCATATAACAAATCTTCATAGAATTAGTAAGGGAAGAGGCACCAGGGTGGCTCAGTGGTTGAGCATCTGCCTTCAGCTCAGGTAGTGATCCCAGGGTCCTGGGATCGAGTCCTGAATCAGGCTCCCCGCAGGGAGCCTGCTTCTCCTTCTGCTTATGTCTCTGCCTCTCTCTCTGTGTCTCTCATGAATAAATAATAAAATCTTTATTTAAAAAAAGAATTGATAAGGGAATAGTTCTCAATGGCAGAGACAAGTTTCATTTCAGTTGAGATCTCTTCATTGTTTCTAGCACACTCTTCTAGCCTGCCAGACTGTGATCCTGTTCCCATCAATGAACTATTTCCCATCTCTTTGTAAATTGCAGGTAATTGATAGATATACAAATGCTATCTTGTCTGACAGAGATTTAGTTGACTTCTTCTCCCTCTGGAAAAAACAGTGTTGGTTCCTACCAGCAAATTGGACTGGATCCTGTTACTTTGCCCAAATTATCCATTCTTGCTAAATTGTCAATGCTTCCAGTTTTCTTCAGTATCTGGCAATAACTATAAACTCCAAACTAACATATCCAATCTTTTTCCCTCCTGCCTGACTCAGAGTCACCACAAACTAAAACCTGACTGCCCAGAGACCTTGGGCTTCCTTGCAGCTGGCCTTTTCCCCGGGACCTAAAGAAACCTTTCAAGTTGCATCGCAAAGACTTGATATAACCCTTGAGACACTCACTATTGCAACAGACCAGAACCACTGTCTGGACCACTAAAGAAGTCCAGTGAAATGTTCAGGTCATGCACGCCCTGATAGGAGTGGTAACCAAGACTGGACAACATGACTAAGAGTATGAACAAACTGACTTAAGAGCTTCAAGGTCAGTGGACTGTGCTGCCTGACTGGCACTCACAGAATTCTGACCTTTAAAGAGGGTGCATGCACAGTAGTTCAAAGCAACTGCAATCCATTTGTTCCCCCAAATTTCTCTGACATCTTTACAGTTAATAATTACATTCAAGGAAAGAAATATGTCAAACATCTACAATTCTCTTGATTCCTGAGCTAAAGATTTCCCCCATCCATTTGGGGGGATCTAGTTTGGGTTGTTTGGGTTTGTTTTTTTTTGTTTTTTGTTTTTTTTTTGTGAGGGGGTTGTAATTTTTGTATCAGCATTTCTTTTTCACTTCAGACAACCCTCTTTTGAAATGCCTGATCTCCAGAATCCTAAAACAACTTACCTTTGACAGCAAATCTCAACTGATGGTTTAACTGTTTTTTGTTTTGTTTTGTTTTGTTTTGTTTTGTTTGTTTGTTTTTTGGTTTAACTGGTTTTATAGGACCAATGACAACAAGAGTCCCAGAAAGACGATTTCTTAGATCCTTCTTTCTACACTCGGGTTTATGATCACCTTTGAGTTGTTAAGTGGCTCATGTTATTTGTCTTCAACACAGGGAGTTGCTGACTATGTTAAATTTTATCTGAGTCCTGGGCTTCCAGGAAACAGCAATGGTTAAGAAGTTGCCCCTCCTTTTCCAGGAAAGAGCAAATGCAAAGGACCACCTTGTCCTTGGTATTCAGAGATAAGACCCACTTCCACCTTTTCTCATGCCTTCTGATGATTCCCATAAGATTCCTTGTCCACCTGCCCCATGACACCCTTGTTTACTTGCCTCTATAAAACCCCAAGTGTTCTCTCTCTCTTTTTTGAGGTCTCTAATTAATGACCATCTTCCTCTTGCAGTGGCATGAATACAATAATCTCCTTCACTGTCCAGAGCATTTTGTCTTTTGGTATGGTCAGCATTTTTATAATCAGCATTTATTGTCATAGAAGAGGAGAAACTTACCTTTTTTCCCTCTGCCCTCTTAGGTTCTTTGACTGGGGCTCTGCAAATTGGACTCACAGAAGGCAGATTAACAAGAGAAAACAATTTATTAACATGTGCATTGTACATATACACAGGAATATTCAGTGACGAGTATTATTAAGTATTAACTCAAAGAGGTGGTTAGAACTTGAACTTACAGGGATGCCTGGGTGGCTCAGCGGTTAAGCATCTGCCTTCAGCTCAGGGTGTGGTTCCAGAGTCCTGAGTTTGAGTCCCACATCTGGCTCTCCTCAGGGAGTCTGCTTCTCCCTCTGCCTGTGTCTCTGCCTCTCTGTGTGTGTCTCTTATGAATAAATAAATAAAACATTTTTTAAAAAAATAACTTGGACTTACACAGCATCTTAACAAAAGAAGAATATATTTTAGAGAAGTGACGAAGGAGAAGGACTTTGAGTTTTGGGAGATGGCAAATTGTGGGAAGGCAAATATGTGGGGAAATGAACGGAAAATCAGAATTAGTAATGCCTCTGGTGCCATCTCTGGGCTGATGAAAGTCTAGAGTGGTCTCGAGTGATTAAGAATCTTCCTGCACTTCCTGGGAAAGAAAGAGGAGGCAGAGAGTTTTTCTTGTGTCTGCTTCTTCTTGGTTGCCTTCAGCTCAAATAATCCTCATACAGAGTGACATATTTTGGAGTGGCATGTTCTGAATGCTTTCATTATTCTTATATTAAAAAAAGAATAAGTAGCACAAAAGTTCTTTTGTACATTTTCCTTTCAAAAAGCGTTTTGGTTTTCTATAATCATATGATGATTTTCCAAAAAAGGGACAAATGGTTGTAGGACTCTGTATTGATCATTCTGCATACATTTTTTTGGTGATAGCTATAGTTACGGATATTAGGATCTCTATTTTACTGATGATGACATAGGCTCGAGGATATAATGCCTTACTCTGCCAGACATGGAATATGCTGGCACTCACCATTTCTTTGCATCTTCTTCCATGCCTATCTTGGTTTTCAGGGATTAGAAGTCTGGGAACCACCTTTCCCAGAGTTCCTTGCCAGCAGGATTCTAGATTCATTTTAGGTTCCCCTAATGAAATGGAGATGCACAAAATTTGGAAGGTGAAGCAGAAGCACCAGCAGGTACACGTGTATGTGTCAAAAGACATGGTTTTTTCCCCACTGGCCTCCATGGGTTTCTCCACTAATCACCATCTGTGATGCTACTACAGCCATGACTATCGATGATGGTCTCCTGTGATTCCCTTCCTAGACACCTGAAGCAGGCTTCCAAGTCTCTGAAGCTAGCAGTGGCTTTCCCTGACCTTTGTTCCTCCAGCCTTTCCAAGTCATATAAGCACCTAAGTCTCTGTGTTATCACTCATTAAAATACCAAGAGGAATTTCTGTTTTATTGTCCTAACCCTGACTGATACAAGGGTGCCTGATGTTACCAACCTTGTAAGCACAGAGCTAAACTTTTGATCCAACTCTGTTTGATTCCATAGACCAAGTTCCTTGTCTACCACCTCCCTGGTTTGCCAGCAGTACCTGAATCGCAAATTTTCCATCCAGGAATGACCATCTCCATGAAGGCAGATTGAATGGAGTTCTGAGAGCAGGAAGGGAAATGAGAGAAGGCATGAGAAGAATGAGTCCACCAGTATAATCTCTCCTAGGGGAAAAACCCATTCTGTAGCTGTTGGACACATTAGAGAAATGTCAAAAGGACATGATATCAGGTAGGTATTTATTCTATGCATTAAAAAGTTCCATCAAGAGGATACTACAATGGAGCCACTTTCTAGTCTAAGTAACCTGAGTCTTACCCAAACTTTCCTGCACCATCATCATAGGGCCTGCTACATTTGGGGTAAAGGAGAGGGCTCCAGGCCAACATCTACACTTTGGCACCAGCCCACCACTTCAGATATCACCTCTTGTTTTTTCCCTTCTGGGTTTGTACCTCATCAACTCTAGGTGTCAATATCATTAGTCCCTGTTAATTGATCAGAGTTGAAAGTGTGACAGCCTCCCAGGATTTGAATTCCAGTAAAGGATACCCAAGCAAAGTCTTCTCCAATCCTATCCCTTCTCTTGAGAACATGAGTGAAGGAGGATTTAGCAGATCACTTTAGATATAACTTAAAACTCTGATCTAACCCACACCCACAAAGCATGACATAGACACTATTCCTATAAGATAGGAGTCTGCCTTTTCCTTAGAAATTTTGAGAAAAAGTCTCCTGCTATCCGCTTCTCATTTCAAATAGCTCAAACATAAAACACAAGGGTTCTACCACCTGACTCTTACCAAACAGAGGCATGGAAGGATTGCTTACATACAAAACTATAAGGTTGTTGGTCTTTCTGCCCTTGAAAATGTGTAAGGACTAGTGTCAAGTCATTTAAGAAAATAAGAGTACTTTAATTTCTATCCTCATCTTCAACTTCTCCATATAGATCAAGTAGATTTTTTTTTTACCGCAACAAACTAGAAACAGGAATATCCAGTACACATGTGAAGACACACACACACACATACACACACACACACACACACACACACCTTGTTTTACCTCCAGTCTTTCTCAATTGTGTTATCTAAAATTAAATAAATATTGACTCTTCCCATACACACACATTATGTTCGAAAACCTTTAGGTTAAATTCCCAGCTGTTATCAGCATTAAAGGTACTGTCCAAGACAGCCCCTAGGGTGAGCCTCACCAAACCCTCTCCCCTGATGGGTAAAATATTGGGCAGTTAAAATCATTTCTACTTCAAAAAGGTTTAAGAGTTGCTTACTGGTCTCCTCTGACAAAAGTCTTTTGAGCCTTTAACAGAGTGTTTTATTTCTTCAAAGATCAAAGTCACACAGCTCTATGAATAAGTGCATTCAAGATTAAAACATTCAAGTTCAGTCTAAAAACCTAACCTCTGGCCCAAATTGGGCTCTCTATTTAACAAATATTTTTAACCCTAAATTTAATCTTTAAAAAATCATGCCTGCAACTCTCCGCATCTCCTCCTTCTTCTGTGTCCTTCTTTCATTTAGCATGTTCCACAGCTACATTTGGGACTTCCTTTGTTTGCAACCCAGAAATGTAATCTGTGTTAACAATCATAAGACTTTAAATTTTCCCTGTTCTAGCACATAGATGAGATCATTTAACACCTCATGAAGTTTTCATTTCTGATGTTTAATACTCAAGTAGGAAATTGAGACTTGGTGACCTCAATGGTGTCACTCAAGGTGTAGTGAAGTAGGGTAAGAACTCAGGTCCTTCCAAAATGCAAATCCTGGGACCCACCCCAGATACCCAGAATCAAAAACTCTAGGGGTGAGGTCCAAGAACCTGTACTAAGTTTAAGTCCTCCAGGTGATTTTGATGCTCACTCAAGTTTGGGAACCACTGACCTACAAGATCCAGCATGATCTGGCCCTTGCCAACATTTCTGACCTCATCTCATTCAACTCTTGCCCTAGTGCAGTCAACTGCAACCACTCTGACCTTCTCTTTCTGCCTGTTAGATACTCCAGGCTGACATCTAACCCAGAGATATTTCACTTGCTATTCCCTCTGCCTGGAATGCATTTTCTGAGGTCTTGGTATGGCCTGTGCCTTTTAACCTTACAGGTCTCAACTAAGATGTCTCCTCAGACAAGCCTTCCCTAACTACCTTACTTAAGTGACCTCTCTCAATCCTCTATCTCATTTTTTTCTTCATAACTGTGACCACCAGCATAGGGGAGGAGAAAGAGTTTACTCTACCCTTTTAGGTTCTGAAGGAGGCCTGTGAATTAAAATGATAAAAGACAGATTAACAGGAGAAAAAAAACATTCACAGTTAATTGATACTTTAAATTTTATGTGTGTGTAGTGGGGGTGGGTGGAGGAGGCTGTTGAGGTGTTGAGGAGGGTGGAGGAGGCTATATGGAAATGAAGTGAAAAGTCCAAAGTGGTGATTAGATCCAGGGCCTTATATACCATTTGAGCAAAGGAATGATAAATTGTGAAAAAGTGATGGGACAAAGGAAAAGGGATTTGGGTTCCTAGGGGCAGTAAATTGTGGGAAGGTAAGTTTATGGGGGAAATTAATGGTAGATAAGGGCTATTTTGTACAGTTCATTATGCAGATTCAAGTCAGTGCCATCTCCAGGGATAAGAGTCAATTCTGATGATTAAGGGTCATTCTCTTCTTCCTGGTAAGTGAGAATGAGACACCAGGACAAAAGGAAATTGTTGCCCTGCTTTTAGACATTAAAGGGGGAGGGCAGAGACCTCCTCCTGTGTCTACTGTTTCTCAACTGCCTTCAGCTCAAAATAATCCTTATGCCAAAGTGGCATATTTTGGGGTGGTATATTCTGATCCTCTTTGCCACCTTCAAGTATCTTATTATGTTTCACTTCTTTCTTTTTTTAAGGTTTTATTTATTTATTCATGATAGACACACAGAGAGAAGCAGAGACATAGGCAGAGGGAGAAGCAGGCTCTATGCAGGGACTCGATTCCAGTACCCCAGGAACATGACCTGAGCCAGAGGCAGATGCTCAACCACTGAGCTACCCAGGTGGCCCTTAAGTTTCACTTCTTAAATCTCTGTTTCCTCTCCACAAGACTGTAAGTTCCATGAAGGCAGGGATCTTACCTGGCCCCTGGCTCAACTGTTATTTGCTGAATGAATTGACCTGGATTTGTTCTGTCCCTGCTCAAGTGTTCCCTCAGATATGTCTCACCTAAAGTAATGAACGGAGGAAATATTGCTGTAAGTTGACTGGACAGGTTTTTCCTTCTCTCTCTAACTTAAAGAGGCAAAAATATGTGAGAAGAATTTGCAAAATAAGTGACACCAAAAAAGCCACTTCTAAAGAAAACTTGATATGTACCTACTGAAGAGATCAAAATATGCCACCCCAAAATATGCCTCTTTGACATATGAATTATTTTGAGCTAAAGGCAATTGAGAACCAGCAGACACAAGAGAAGCTCTTTACCTCCCCCTCACTGCCTAAAAATAGAGGACAAATTTTCCCTTTTGTAAAGGAAATTTACATTTATAAAGGAAATTTCCATTTGTAAAGATGTATTCTACCGGGAAGAGAACTACTCCTCAGGAGACAACTCATCACCCAGAGACTCTTATCTGTTTACAAGACAACCCTAATTTACCATACATTTCCTCCCCTTGCCTCCCCATAACTTATATCCCCTGCCCAGAAACCCCAAACCCCTTTTCCTTTGTTTAGCCTAGGATAGTATATGAGCCTCAATAGACTGGCTGCCTACTTGAGCAACATTTTTCTCTGTGAACTCCTGTGTACACATATGTAATCAAAACTGTTTTCTCCTGTTATTCGGTTCTTTTATCAACTTGATTCACAAGCCTTGGCCAGTGAACCTAGGAGGACAGAGGGGAAATGATTTTTCCTTCCCTACACCACCGTGAAATATTTTCTGTAAGAAATATTTTAGATTTAATTAATAAAATTCATTTCTCCCTTTGAATTTATCTTTATCAAGTGGGAGAGAGTCTTTCTTCTTAGCCCACTCTAGAAGTTACCTGAAACAGAAAAAAAAAACCCTCAAATACACAGGGGCTCCTGGATGGCTCAGTGGTTGAGCATCTGCCTTTGGCTCAGGTCATGATCCTGGGGTCCTGGGATCAGTCCCACATCGGGCTCCCTGTGGGGAGCCTGCTTCTCCCTCTGCCTATGTCTCTGCCTCTCTCTGTGTCTCTCATGAATAAATCAATACAAGTTTTTTAAACAAAACACATACACAAATGTTATTTATTTATTTTTAAATATTTTATTTATTTATTTATTTATTTGAGAGAGAGCATACAAGAGTGGGGAGGGGCAGAGGGAGACACAGACTCCCCAATGAGCAGGGAGCCCAACTCAGGGCTGGATCCCAGGACCCCAGGATCAGGACCTGAGCCAAAGGCAGACCTTTAACTGACTGAGCAATCCAGGTCCCCCAAACCACACAAATTCTAAAATCAAGACCATTGGTACACATTCAGCAAGTTCCCTCCCATCCAACCCTCTTCTAAAACCCTCCTCCTCCTCCTCCTCCTCCTCCTCTTCCTCCTCCTCCTCCTCTGCATCATCAGTGCTTTGCTGTGCTAATTCTCTTCTCATTCACGTATCTTGTTTTAGATATTTGGCCAGATCTATTTCTTCTCAATGGGAAGTTACTGATTTTCACTGTTCGTGTATATGTCCAATGAAGATAATAAATGCTTTTGATTCAAAAGTACTATATAAAGGAAACGTATTATTATGGGTTTATTATATTATTTTTCAAGGACATCTGCATGGGAGAAGGGGAAGATGCTTCTGTTTCCTTTACCGGTTCCTTTAAGCCATTCCCTGTCATCTGTACCCACCCTCCTCCTGCCCAACATGCATTAATTTTACATAGAAGATTGATTACTCCTGTAGAGCCCCAGCCTTAAGTAAACGAAGCTAGGAAGCATGAAATTTGAATCAGAACTCATTTTTAGGGAGAATCAGAAGGAAATGAACATTAAAAAACAAAGTCCTAGTCAACGCATGAGCCATGAGGCAGTGAAGGATGAGACAACCCAGAATGTGCCATGTTGGCATAAAGATTATTTCAAGTTAAAAGTAATCAAACCCAGCAGATGCAGGAAAAGCTCTCTCCCTACCTCTCAGCTGCCTAAATTTACATTGGAAAGGAGAGCCTGTACCAGGAAGAAAAAGCTGTTAACAGAGATTCCTCTTTACTCCTTGTTTTTCCAAACTTCTCCTCTCATCTTCCTACTAACAGTCTTCCTCCTCCCTGTATCCTCAGACCCTACCCCTCTCCTCAGCTCATATAAGTTTCGTGTTGCCTCATTGTCTTTGAAATTTCCATGTCTCTGTGGATTCCCTGTAGGTACTCCTATTAAATTTGATTTTCTCTTATTAATCTCACTCATGTCAATTTGACTCTAAGTCCAACTAGAAGAACCAGAGGAAGGTCTTTCTCCTCGATAGCACCTATCACTTATCATCTCTGTTCATCTGAGCATGCCTCAGAAAGCCAGTTATGTCAATATGTACAAGTAAAGTGAGCCATGATGCCTCCCTGCATCAGAAATTCTCTTTTGAGAATGCCCCTTTGCACCAGTTGGAAATTTCTAGAGATATTGCATTCTCTTTCTCTCACTAGGCTTCTGTTGTGCAAGCTGCTGCTTCTCTAGAGCAACTGAAGTCTGGAGTTCTTTTTTTTTTTTTTTTTTTATGATAGGCACGCAGTGAGAGAGAGAGGCAGAGACACAGGCAGAGGGAGAAGCAGGCTCCACGCACCGGGAGCCCAACGTGGGACTCGATCCTGGGTCTCCAGGATCGCGCCCCGGGCCAAAGGCAGGCGCCAAACCCCTGCGCCACCCAGGGATCCCTGAAGTCTGGAGTTCTAACCAAGGCCCCACACCCTCCAGAGCACCTGCCTAACCTGCAAAAAGAGAAACACTAGATTTTAAGAGAACAACTTGGATTGTGAAAGAACATGATGTAGCATTTCATGTGGTTTCTTTATCCATGGCCAGGGTTTGCCTACAAGGTCCACAGAGTGGCATGCTTGTTATTTGTAATAGCACATAACATGGGGTACCTAGGTGACTCAGCAATTGAGAGTCTGCCTTTGGCTCAAGTCATGATCCCCAGGGTGCTGGGATCCAGTCCCCCATCGAGCTTCCTGCTGGGAGCCTGCTTTCCCCTCTGCCAATGTCTCTGCTTCTCTCTGTGTCTCTCATGAATAAATAAATAAAATCTTTTTTTAAAATAGCATATCACCTAAGAATTGGCACAGAATACCATAAACGTGATTAGAATTTACAGGACAGTTGTGAAATCATAATCATATTGATAACACCTTGTAATAATGTCACTCTTGCCCTCTTAGGAACTTCTGCTGCCTTACAGATATTTCTCTGTGGTCAGCTGGTGCTCTACAAACTAGCACTGAGCTTTCTTCACCTCACCTTAGCAGGGTAAGTGAAGGGCATTTTGTCTTCACTATTCTTGAGCCAGCCCTCCGAAGTGGAAGCCCTGGTTCTGGTTCTCTAGTTAGGTAAGAAATTACCACAAATGTAGCACCAGCTTAAAACAACACAAATGTAGGACCTCACAGTTCTGTACAAGGTCAGAAGTCAGGCATAGTGTGGCTGGTTCTTTGCTCAGGGTGGGACATGGTTGAAATCAAGGTGCTGGCCTGGCTGGATTCCTGTCTGAAGACTCTGGGGAGAAAATCCACTTCTGAGCTCATTCTAATTGTTGGCAGAATTCAGTTCTTTGCAGCTCTGGGACTGAGGTCCCCATTTCCTTGCTCGCTGTCAACAGGGGGGCTATGCTCCACTCTTAGAAATTCACCTACATTCTTTCTCACACTGCTCCCTTAATCTTTAAACCAGCCACTGTTCATTGAATCCTTGGGCGTCAAACCTCTGCCTTCCTCTTCTGCCACCAGCCAGTGGACCCTCTGCTTTTAAAGAGAACACCTGATTATGTCAGACCCACTCAGGATAATCTCCCTTTTGTTATATAACAAACATCAACACAGACTGAGTATCTTATATTCACAGGCTTCATCCAGCCTCAAAGGGGAGAAGATTATACAAAGGTAAGGGTCATTGGGAGCCATCCTAGAATTCTACTACTTCAGTCTGCAGGGATAAAGGTGACAGAATAGTGGATGTGGGCAAGTAGAGGGTATAACAAGCCTCCAAGATCATGTAAGGGGCAATATTGAACTCGGAGCACAGTTTGGATGGCAATACTTTCTCAAGAATTATGCTTAGTATGGGAACTTCCGCAAATTCCCCAAATTCAAGATAGCCTCTCATGTTCACTTTGGCACACATTTAATCACAAAAGGGCTCTGAAAGGCTTTTGTTGCATTTTCTACAAGATTCCGAGTTACAGGTAAGACTGTGTATTTGTCACCGCTGTATTCACCCCCGCCTCCTGCCCAGTGCTTGTAGACAATAAATTCTAAATGTGCGTCTGCTAAAAGGATGGCATACATAATGATGGAACTGTCCTGTGATTCCCCCATGACGTATTCCTGATTGATAGAGTTTGCTGGCTTCACTAACCATTGTTTTTACCAACCTGTGTGGTATTTATAGAGCCCTGTTTACATGAACTAGCATTTATCAAATGTCTTTTATGTGCAAAATTTCATGAGGGATGCAGAAAGCAATGAATATAAAATCCTTTTTAAGGAACTCACTCTCTCCTAGGAAAGACTGGCATATAAACGACTAGAACAATGACATAAATCTGACCCTGCCACTCTCCTGATTAAAATTCTCAGAAACCTCAGGTGTACTTGAGTTAAAATCCAAGAGCCTTGCTAAGGTATTCAAGGCCCTGTATGCCTTAGTCTGCACCACACTTCATTATGGTCCAGCCCTACAAGACACTTTTTTTTTTTGGACTCAAGAGTCTTCAAACCAATGGTGTACTGGTTAAATGTTTAACAACTGCCTCTCCAGACAAGCCAAGAAACAGACTCTTAACTATAGAGAGCAAACTGAGGGTTACCAGTAGGGAGAGGAGTAAGGGGGATGGGTGAAATAATTGACCGGGATTAAGGAGTGCACTTGTTGTGAAGAGCACCGGGTATTGTATGGTAATGTTGAATCACTGTATCATACACCTGAAGCTAATACAACACTGTATGTGAACTAACTGGAATTAAAATAAAACTCTTAAGCCTCTCCAGAATTAAAACAACTAACAACTAATCCCGATTTGTAGCCTTTGGCAGTTTCCTTGGTGTAAATATTCCCATGATGGCCAGTACCAAGCTACTGATGTTAAGTGAACCAGATGACGAAGTTGCTAAAAACTTAACAATTAGCTCTTCAGAGTGGGTTCAAAGCACTCCATCACATCACTGCTTCAAAGTATTATTTCTTCTGGTCATCTTCTGTAGTGGATTGAACGATGTATTACTGCCCCCCCCCCCCAACTCCAGCCAAATTCATGTCTACTCAGAATCTCAGAATGTGACCTTATTTGGAAATAGAGTCTTTGCAGATGTAATCAGTTGAGGATCTCGAGAGGAAATCATGCTAGATTTAATGTAGACCTTAAGTCCAATAATTGGTGTGAGATAAGAAGAGAGGACACAGAGGAAAAGGCCATGTGAAGACAGGGACGGAGACTGGAGGGATGCTACCACATGCCAATAAGTGCTACCAGAAGCTGGAAGAAGCAAGAAAGGATGCTTCCCTAGAGACTTCAGAGAGAGCATGACCTTGCTACACCTTGATTTCTAACTTCTAGCTGCCAGAACTGTAAGAGAATAAAATTCTGTAGTTTTAAGCCACCCAGTTTATGGTAGTTTGTTATGGCAGCCCTAGGAAATTAATACATACCCCACATTTTATCTTGAATAATCCCTTTCTATCCTTCAAGCTTCAACTTAAATATCACTTCCTCAGAGAAGCCATTCCTAACTAAATCAGATCCCCCCACAAATATCTTCATTGTGCTTTTTCTTCAGTCTTTTTTATACTTTATAGCGAGATGACAGATTGGATGGATAGATTGACAGACAGATAGATAGATGATTTTTTTAACCTGTCTGTATACCTTGACATAAGCTCCTTGAGGGCAGGTACATGGTCTATCTTGTTCACTGCTTTCTCCCCAATATCTAGCAGAATCTATGTACTTAGGAGATATTCTTCCTTTCTTCTCATGTTCTCTTGGTGTATCCTACTTCACTGTGTGCTCCTTCTCAGTTCCTTTACTGTGTCCTCTTTATCTCCCCAATAATTAGATGTTAGAAGATCCTACAGCTTCATCCTCAAACCTCTTTTCTACCCACACCCACTTCCTGATTTCATCTTGTTTCATGGCTTTAACTGCCATCTATATGCTGATGAATCTCAAATTTTACATGTCTTCTGAACAACAGACCTGCTATCCAAATATCCACTTGAAATCACTACTTCTGTGTCTATGACAGTGTTTTGTTCCTTGATCTGGATGCAGGTTTCAGGGGAAGTCACGTTGTGAAAATTCAATGACTATTTTTTTCTATTAGAAGATGATATTTCAATTAAAAATATTTTTTAAAGTAAAAAATCATTAACAACAACAAAAATCCCCTCCTGATCTTGCCACCTTCACCTGCTCCTGGCGTTCCCATCTTGGTATTTGGCAATTCCATTTTTCCAGCTATTCAGGGCAAAAACTTTGGAGTCATCATTTCTGACACTCCATGTCCAGTCCCTCAATTCTACCATTCTGCTCTCCTCTCAAAATATATCCAGAATATGACCTCTTCTCACAACTTCCCAGGAGGAGCCACCATTATCTCCTCTACTCCCTTGGCCTGCCAACAAGTCTATTCTCAACAGTGTAGCTCTGTCACACCTCAGCTCAACACCTTCCAGGGACTTCGCATTCCACCCAGAGTAAAAATCCAAGTCCTGCTCAAAGTCTGATCTTATCTCCTTCTACCTCCCCCCCCCCCCCACTCATTCCACATCATTGTTTTCCTTGTTTATTCCTCAAACATGCCAAGCACAATTCTGCCTTAGGGCCTTTGTACTTGTTCTTCCCTCTGCTTGCAACGCTATTCCGCCAAATATCTGCATGGCTCACTCCCACCCTTCCTTCAGATCTTTGCTCAAATGTCACCTTCTCAGCAAAGCATTCCCCAACTGCCCATAAAAAATAGTAACACATCTCTCTCTCCAGCAGTCCTTATATCCCTTACCTAGCTTTGTCTTTCTCTCAATACTAAATCATTTATTGTCTGTCTACAACCAGTAGAATACAATCTCCATGAGATTGGAGATTTTGTTCACTATTCTATACCTAGGCCTAGACCAGTACCTAGCATGTAGTAGATGCTCAACAAAACAAACTCAGAGGCAGATTTAAACAATTTTTAGAAATTCATTTATTCGTGAGAGACATACAGAGAGAGGGGGCAGAGACATAGGCAGAGGGACCCTGGGATCATGACCTGAGCCAAAGGCAGATGCTCAACCACTGAGCCACCCAGGCGTCCCTGAAGGCAGATTTAAATTAAGTACTGGCATACATTTATAATGAAATAGGTTTAAGAGTATTGAAGAGGAAAGAATTTCTTCTGATACCTGTGGAGGAGTAGAAACCAATAATGCTTCACAAAGGAACTAGTATTTGAACCTAGTCATGGAGCATGGGTTTCCAGTCTCCGAAAAATGGTAAAAAGCATTTGTAATTCCTATACAAGCAAAAATACACACTCGTTGCCTAAAAACAAAATTCAGAAATAAATAAAAAGAGAAAAAAGGGATTGTCTCATATTATAAACCAGGACCTTTCCCTACCAATTGTGAGACTAACTGAAAATACAGGAGGGGGGGGGCGCCTGGCTGGCTCATCAGAAGAGCATGCAACTCTTGATCTTGGGGTTGTGAGTTTGAGCCCCACGTTGGGGTAGAGATGACTTAAAAATAAAAAAAAAAAAAGAGGGGACACCTGGGTGGCTCAGCAGTTGAGCGCCTGCCTTTGGCTCAGGGCGTGATCCTGGAGTCCCGAGATGGAGTCCCACACTGGGCTCCCTGCATGGAACCTGCTTCTCCCTCTGCCTGTGTCTCTGCCTCTCTCTCTCTGTGTGACTCTCATGGATAAATAAATAAAACTTAAAAAAAAATTTTTTTTTAATCTTTAAGAAAATACGGGGTAAAACCTATGCTGGATCAAACAGTCTCAAGTAATATATAATTCTTAATAGAATCTGTTTAAGAGCAAAGAATTTACCAGCTCAACTGTCAGACTAAAAACACATTAAAATTAGATCAGCAACGCCTCTCCAACTTCAGCTGATAAACCTGCTTCAATATGGTTTCAGTTTATTCTAAGCCTATGCCTATAGGAAAACACGTTTTTTGACTACCGGCTTGAGTCGCAGTTTCTTATATTAAAAGTAGACTTACTCAAAAAAAATTCAGGAACATTTATAAATGCGACTACTAAGATTTCTAAACTGAACACTATAAAAACACTATAAAAAGTGACTTCTTCAATTTCGTATGTGCTTCCTGTGATGTAATAAGCAAATAACGCAGACAATGCAATATCAACGTTTCTTTGCTGTACTACGATTTCTAAGAAAAGGAATAAAATATGAGACTGGATGACTCTAGCGTGGAATCCTTTTGATAAATATACCACCACCAATTTCAAAGTTGGGGTGGCTAAAGGGAGGGAAGACTAAAGAAACTTGCTTAGGAGGCAAAGCCCTGCTTTCTGATATTCTGGTCTTGGATTACCACTTATTAGCCTGGACAAGTCAAATCACTGGGCCTCATTTCATCTATACTATTTACAAAGTCAATTCCTGCTCTCATGTTCTATCTGTAGGAGGTAATGCATTTGGAATAGACTCAAGCAGGCATCACGGAAGCTCAAATGTTTCGAAATGCTGGTACAGAAAATCATACGCTTTCCCAAGGTAATCTGAGATTCAAGAGGAAGTTATTTTAATTAGTACAGATTCTGATTTTGACGTGCCTCTGGCTTACACCATGGGTCATTGTTTCCCCTTCTCAATTCATCTCACCATGAACCATGGAATGTTACCATCCATCATTCAAGTTTTAAAATAATCAATTCACAACCCAGGTAAATCAGTTGTGAATCTGAGAAGTCCCATAAGATCCAAACAAATTAAATGATACCAACCTACACTCAATGAAATCCAAGTAAAATTATGAGCTATTTTTCTTCTCATCCATTCTCATGTGACAGGAAAAGAAAGGCCACTTTTTCATCTCATGCCCCTACAAATTCCTTCCTAACTGGTGTTGAATCATGGATTGGGGTATTATTCAAGTCAACACTTACTGCTTTTTCAGTCTTCTTACAGGACAGAACATGTAAGCAGCCTGAAATCTGACCTCAGACGCTGGTCTCTATGTGACCCTGTGAACTCTGCGTGGGACAGTTTGGTTATACACATTCATGAATCATTCGGCTATCACTTTCCCCTGTCACAGCTGGCTAACCTCAGGGAATTACCATGGGAACCCTCTTGCCTCATCAACCACTAACAAGATCCAATGTAGATACTGTGTACCTGGCTGAATTGAGTTCCCTGGAAAGCGCTTCTCTTTTCTGACCCAGCCTCTGTCTCCCCCAGTGAGAGAAGGACTTTGTGTGCCCCCGTAGACCCCAAGAATTGCACATCTGTAATGAATTGCAAACCCAGGAGACTTACTTCCTAGCTTTCCTGATGTTTATATTTGAACTGGGATCTTTGAAACCTAGAGGTTTCCTCATTATTATATTAGCTTAGGAATTCCAGATATTTTAACCAAGGTGTATTGCAGGGGTAGTTTCAACCTAGAGAGAAGGACTTTCTTCTCTCTAGATGCCAGGGAACCCAGGACCATGCCAGTGGAGTCATTATACTCACGACTCATTCTGGAAATTCCAGTGGCACTTCTGGAGGGCTCCTAGTGCAAGAGAAAATCCTGAAGATCTACAGCTCACTGACAAATTGCCTGGGTCTGGAAATACTCAGCAAACTTGCAGCCTTTTGCTGTTTGAGTTAAGAATATGCTTAGGAAAGCGCAGCATTCATCCCTCAAACAGAATGATGTAGGCTCTAAATAGCTCCCATGACAGTCTGTCTCAGAAAAGAACGCATTTGACAGGCATATTCGGGGATTCCATTTTAAAGAGTTCTTGCAAGCTGGTAAGAACTGCACGCATAAGATATTAGAAAACAAAGCATGGGAAAATCTCCTTTAGAAGGCACTCCTGAGAAACACAATTTGAGGTTCTTAAAAAAAAATCACTGCTTGCATTGCCAACCAGAGATTTGATGGAGAAGAGAGGGTCAGGCTTACAGGGAACTCCAATTCACTTCAAGAACATAACATAAACATCAATATTACTAGTGCAGGTATTTGCTTAAGTTCACTGGCATCAATTGGTACAACTTGTACTGAGCATTAAATGCCCACAACAAATACGCAATGGCTACTTTCTCAGCAAGTTGGACCAAACAGACCTAGCTACGGTTCTCACACTCAAGACAACTCCGAAAGACTCTGCCAAACACAGAGCACATGGGTTAGGCTATTTCTGAATTCACAGACTTTCCCTGCTACCTGAATCAACAAGGCTTTTTGGAAACCAGAAAAACAAAAATCAAGCCAAAAGAAGAGCTCTTTATCTACAGACAAGTGTCTAACAGCTGTAGGTCACTGAAGAGGGACTGTGAATTTCTCTGTTCATAGAGAAGACAGCAAACAAAATCATCTTTCTTCCCCTGCGATGCAGACTTTGAGAACAATATCTCACTGCTCATTCTCTAAAGGCCAGAGAAGAAACAGTGACGGCAGTTCATGGGTAGGGATGAGGTTTGGGGTGAGAAAGAGAAGATGTGGGTCCAGACGGCAAGAGAAACAAAAAAGCATTACCTATTCTAGCAACTAGACTTATGTCAAGTTTATTAACTCCAAAGCTAAGCATGTGAAAATTCATTCAAAAGGAGAAAACAACCTATTCCCTGCCTGATCATAAATTGCAGGAAATGCCAGGCACTTTGAATATTATGGCCCATATGCCATGAATTCCTTAAAACACAGACCTGTTTGAGTTACAGGAAGCACAGATTTGTAGAATGAGCACCAGAGTGCGTCCTGGCTTGGCTGTTCTCATTTGAGCAATGCTAGGCAATTTGCTTAGGTCTTTTTCAGTTTTCCAACTCCCTAACTACTAAGAAGGTTCAAGGAGAAAGAGAGAACGGTAGGAAGGAAAGAAATTCTCCATTTCCATTTCTCATGCTTAGCCTTCAGATGCTCTGAAAATCGATGAATGGAATCCTTAGAACACTGAGGAGCTTCTGGAAGCCGGATGTGGGGCAGCTCCCAGAGCTGTGGGCCTGGAGTCATCACCAAGGACCTCACAGTGGCTGAGACATTGAGAGGTTCACACTACAAATTTCCTCCTTCAGGAAGTCCCACTTGTAAATTATGGCTCATTTGTATTCTCTGATGTTCCTCGTGTGGGAGGTGGGAGCTGACTGCCTCTTTCTAAAGTTATTTCCTAGGAGGGATTTTTTTTAATATCAAGGCATTTTAACTGGGGAGGAGAAGGGAAGGAAAGGAAACATCTCATTCAGTGGTAAGTGGATTGATTCATTTACTCATTGCACAGATACGTATGGAGCCACTCAAATGTGCCAGAAATGCTGCTAGACTCTGGGAATGCGAAGCCAAGTAAGGCAGGGCTCTGGCCTCAGGGAGCTTATGGTCTCATAGCAGAGGAAAAGGAAGGGGTCTGGTATTGTGCTGAGGGTGAGTCTGGCGGCTTAGAGTCCATTGTGGCCACGTCTAAACTGCAGTAGGGTGTGCCTTGAGCTGGACTGTGAAGACATAGAGAAATCAGTCCAAAAAGAAGAAAAGGGTATATTCCAGGCAGAAGGAGCAGCACCTGCAAAACTAGGTGTGAACCAGCTTTCCTGCAACGTAGAGAAATATGAAACAAAATCTGTAAGGAGCACCTAAGAAAAAGCAGGCATTCAACAAATGGGGTAAAGAAATGGGGCGGAGCCAGTGAAAGGCAAAAAGTGTTAACCTTAAAAAGCAAATAGCCAGCTATCTTAACAGCATTTTAGAGAAGGGGTGGGAGTTTATCCCAGAATATCAGAGAACTACAATTTGGCACATGCAAGCGATGGCAAAACCATAGGTGAATCCAACAAACTGAGAGGAACACTACTTTTTTAGAGGAGGAAGTTGGGAGAGGTTGTTGGGAATGAAAGTCCACTGATGAAAAGCAAGGGTGCAGCTAGATGGTGGTTTCTCCTGGGTTGAGTTGTAGAGGTAGTCAATTTCTAATAGAAGATGCAGTGTACATCTTTTCCTCTTGGGCCTGTAATTGATCATTCTTTCCTGTTGAGGACTCTTCCATTAGGGTCTATGATTGACAATTTTTTCTGTAATTGACATTGAGTGGTGAGTTTCCCCCTTCTAGCCTTCCTCTTTAGCTTTAGTGAGGTTTCCCTTTACTAATCCTCACAAGAGTTAGGCAGCTGGTGGTGCCATCATGAGTGCCACATCTCATCCAGGAGACCATGCTGTTTATGGCTGATAGGGGAATAAGTACAGGATTGCAACCTTGGCTCTCCCACCCTCAACTTCCACACCCAGACCTCCAACTGCAGTTCTTGCGCTGGCATCATGTGGGTTATTAACTTTAAAAATAGGAGACCCCTGGGTGGCTCAGCGGTTGAGCGCCTGCCTTCAGCCCAGGGCATGATCCTGGAGTCCAAGGATCAAGTCCCACATCGGGCTCCCTGCCTGGAGCCTGCTTCTCCCACTGCCTGTGTCTCTCTGCCTCTGTGTGTGTGTGTCTCATGAATAAATAAAATATTTTTAAAAATAAAACATCCAGTTTTCTTACCAGCAAAAATGGGTTTATGTGGGTATAGCAGAGAAGTGCATTCCAGAACAAACAAGGTTGGGCAAAGCCATAGGCAGGTCTGACAAACAAAAGAAAGGATCCTTATTTTATGGAGAAGAAGGAGGGAGTTGGGAGGGGTCGTTTTGAACAAAAGTCCACAGG
The DNA here is from genome assembly GCF_003254725.2 of Canis lupus dingo. Taxonomy (NCBI): domain Eukaryota; kingdom Metazoa; phylum Chordata; class Mammalia; order Carnivora; family Canidae; genus Canis; species Canis lupus. The sequence goes on from NC_064281.1 coordinate 40,100,561, forward strand.
AGAGAAGCAAGAGTTCAGGTGATGATGGGTTTCTCAGTGGCTGAGTTGCAGGGGTAGTGGATTTCTTGTGGGAGATGCAATGTATATCTTTTCCTCTTGGGGCCTGTAATTGATCACTCTTCTCTCCAGAAGATTCTTCTGTTAGAGGTCTGTAATTGACAAGTTTTCCTGTAACTGACATTCCTGGCAGGCTTCCTTTACCAGTCCCCTCTTCTAGCATCCTACCTCTGCTTGAAGGAGGTTTCCTTTTATTAATTTTCACAAGGTAAACAAAAAGTAACCATGTTAGATATGGTTTCTCAGAATCGCTGATTTTTTAAAGATTCCTTGAGAAGCTGGGAACTGAATCATGTGTAAATCATGACTGTAGAACTATAGAAAAGGTGCAGATCCGCTAGACAGTGTGAGTACCCTTAGCTGAAGAGATGCAGGTCCCTCTGGATGCAGTGGTCTGAAAGCTCAGAGATAATGCTTTGGCGAGTCAGAGCAGTTGCCTTCTAAAAACACTAATGACAACCAAAATTTATTGAGCTCTCGTGAGATACCAGGCACTACGGTTGCCCTGAAGCTATCCAATGACAAACAGTCCCTTGCTCTCTGTGACCTCTGAAAAACTAGCCATTAGGAAAAAAAATCAAGCCCTCCCCCAACCTCCAATTAACACATGAGGTCTCTGTTGTTAGTATTTTAAGGATAGTCCTTTCTCTCTGTTCGGCAGCCTGGAAAAGACATTTAAATCAGAGAGTAATGTGTATGATCGCTCCATTTATTACAGTTCCAGGAAAGAAAGCTAGAAAAGCCAAGTGTCTGCTGCCCCAGTGTGGCCACAGTATACTCTTTGCTTTCAGCAATCACATAAATGTACATTTCCTACACCAACATCGCATGTGTGAAATTAAGAATTTTGGAGAATAAGGCTATAATGTTGGGTAAGGGGGGGGGGAGTTCTCCTTTACCATGCCCCAAGCAAACTCCTATGATAAAAACGGGGAAAAAATTAAATCTCTCCAGGACACCTTAAGAGATCCTAGAAGTAAAATCTGTTTTATCCTTTTTGAATTGAAGACCTTTGTTCTGGCATTCCGAATTCCGTAAGTTTCTGCAACCTCCAAACTGGTAAAACAGTTTCTGTCCGGGAATTCAGTAAACAAATTTTGGAAACTGTTTTGATCAACGTCTTAGCTATGAGCTGTGCAAATCGTGAGGAATTTCAACCAAATTTCAAATTGGTTTAGGCCTTCTTCAACTAATCTCTCCATCCTCCACCCACTCCTTAAAAAATCTGTTACAGAATAAGGTTAGCCAAGCAAATGCATTTGTTCTTCTCCATACATAGGCCAACAACAACTGAATCAAATTATTCTCCCATATGTATTTCCCTTTTCTGGAACATTCACTTTACGCTTTTCACCACACCAATTCCTCCCACTCCAGGAAATTTCTATCCGTAAATTCATCTTTTCTGCAAAATGTTTCCAGACTCCATGCAAGAAACCGAGTCAAACCAATCATTTCAGCATCTTCCACCTGGAGAAAAAAAAACAGACACAGAGATAGAGACAGAGAGAACGACGGGGAAACTGCTGTTATTTATGTACTTACATATAAACTAATCAAAAGCAAGAATTCCATCTAGTCTTTCCATTTTGTCTTCTCCTACATTTTTAAAAAGATTTTATTTATTTATTTAATTTTTAAAAGATTTTATTTATCATGAGAGACACGGAGAGAGAGAGGCAGAGCAGGGACCGCAGGACCACACCCTGAGCTGAAGGCAGATGCTCAACCACTGAGCCACCCAGGCGTCCTGTTAAAGATTTTATTTATTTATTTATTTGTGAGAGAAAGTGGGAGAGAGAATCCCAACCAGACTCCACACCAAGTGCAGAGCCCCATGTGGGGCTCGATCCCATGCCCTGTGAGATCATGAACTGAGCTGAAACCAAGAGTCAGATGCTTCACCAGCCGAGCCACCCAGGCGCCCCTTCTCCTACACTATTTCAATGGTAGATAGATAATGGATTGATTGACAGATAGATGAGAGAGAGAGAGACAGGGTTAATACTGAGAGATTTCAGAATACTGTTATTTAAATCCACCTTTTCCATGGAGAAGGTTGGATTTTGAGATCAGGTGTGAAACACAATTAGAAAGAAAACCACAGTGCATTGAATACACTTCTAGAGATGAAATTAGCTCAAAATATTACATTTGCAGATGTGTCTGTCTCTTGTTAAATGTCAGGCACCCTGCATCTTGTGGATAAGAACCGGGCCTGCTTTGACTTTTTTAAAAACAGCTATGTTGATGAATGATTTATACACCACGAAATTTGCCCATTTTGAATGTACGATTCAATGATTTTTTTTTAATTTATAGAGTTGAGAAGCCATCAACACAATTCAGTTTAAGAACATTTCAGGGGCACCTGGATGGCTCAGTTGGTTCAGCTGTCTGCCTTCAGCTCAGGTCATGATCTCAGGGTCCTGGGATCGAGCCTCGCATCAGGCTCTCTGCTCAGTGGGGAGCCTGCTTCTCCTTTTCCTCTGCCCCTCTTCCCCCCTTGTGCTCTCTCTCTCTCAAATAAATAAATAAAATATTTAAAAAAAAAACATTTCCAGGGGATCCCTGGGTGGCTCAGTGGTTTAGCACCTGGCATTGGCTCAGGGCATGATCCTGGAGTCCCGGGATCAAGTCCCACATCCAGCTTCCTGCATGGAGACTGCTTCTCCCTCTGCCTGTGTCTCTGCCTTCTCTCTGTGTCATAGATAGATAGATAGATAGATAATAGAATCTTTAAAAAAAAGAACATTTCCATCACTCCAAAAATATCCTGCATGATGTTTGCCATCCCTACTCCTACCACCAAACCCCAGACAACTGTTAAACTGCTTTCTATCCCTATATATTTGTCTTCTCTGGGCATTTCATAGAAATGGAATCACATAATATATGGTCTTTTGCCTCTGGCTTCTTTCTCTTAGCATAAATGTTTTTGAGATGCATCCACGTTTTAACATGTATCACTGCTCATCTCTATTATCCATTGAGTGTATTATAACACATTTTGTTTATCCATCTATCAATTGATTGACATTTGAATTCTTTTCACTTTTTGGCTATTATGAATAATGCAGCTATGAACATTGGTGTACAAGTCTTTGTGTATTATGTTTTCATTTCTCTTGAGTAGATACCTCAAGAATTACTGGGTTTTATGGTAACTTTATTTAAGAAACCGCCAAACTGTTTTTCCCAAGTGGTTGTCCTGTTTTAACATTCCCACCAGCAATACATGAGGCTTCCAGTTTTTTTTTTTTTTTCTTCCAGTTTTTCCACATCTTCACCAACATTCTTCTGGGTATGCAGGGGTATCTCATTGTGGTTTTTATTTCCATTTCCCTTAAGATTAACGATGTAGGGTGCCTTTTCCTGTGCTAATTGGTCATTTGTATATTTTCCTTGGTTTGAATATACATTCAAAACTTTTGCCCATTTTTAAATTAAGGTTTTTATCATATTACTGAGCTGTAAGAGTTCTTTGTACATTCTGGACACAAATCTTGTGCCAGAAATATGATTTGCAAGTATTTTTTTCTGGTCTGTGGATTGTCTTTCCATTTTCTTAACAGTGTATTTTTTTTTAAGATTTTATTTATCCATTTGAGAGAGACAGAGAGGATACAAGCAGGGAAAGGGAGAAGCAGACTCCCCACTAAGCAGGGAGCCTGATGCAGGGCTTGATCCTAAGACCCTGAGATCATGACCTGAGCTGAAGGCAGATGCTTTAACTGACTGAGCCACCCAGGCACTCCTTAACAGTGTATTTTGAAGCACAAAAGTTTTATTTATAATTGTGATGAAGTCGACAATTTTATCACAAATTTTATCAATTTGTTCTTTCATGTATTGTGCTTGATGTTACACCTAAGAAATTTTTGCCTATCCAACATGAGTCCCAATATTCTCCCATGATTTTCTCTAAAAGTTTTATAGCTTTAGCATCTACATTCAGATCTGTGACCCATTGTGAATGAATTTTTGTGTATGTTGCAAAAGCGAGGGTACAAATGAATTCTCTTGCATGTGGATATCCAATTGTCAGCACTGTCTTATGAAAAGACTTTCCTTTCTCCATTGGGTTGTCTTGGCACCTTTGCCAAAAATCATTTAACCATAAATGTAAGGGTTTGTTTCTGGACTCTCAATTCTGTACCGTTGTCTGTCCTCATGACAATACCACACTGCCTTGATTACTGTTTATAGTTGTTTTATTTATTTATTTATTTTTGAAATCAGGAAGTGAAAGTCCTTCAACTTTGTTCTTCTTTTACAAAAATGTTTTTGCTATTCTGGGACCTTTTGAAATCAGCGTGTACATTTCTGGGGCAGAAAAGCCGGTTGGGATTTTTATAAGGATTGAGTTAAGTCTATAGATCTGTTTGCTATCTATACCAATCTATAGATCTATGTAACAGTATTCAGTTTTCTAATCCATCAACATGGAATGCCTGTCCACTTACATAGGTCTTCTTTAATTTTTCAACAATGTTTTGTACAAGTCTCGCATTTCTTTTGTTACATTGACTCCTAAATATTATATATCTTTGATGCTATTGTGTATGGAATCCTTTCCTTAAATTTCATTTTCAGATTGTTCATTACTAGTATATAAAAACATAATTGATTTTTGTGTATTGATCTTATTATTGACCTTGTTCTACTTGCTTATTAGTTCTAGTAATACTTTGTGGATACCCTAGGAACTTTATTTTATTTTTAAAGGTTTTATTTATTTATTTATTTGAGAGAGGGAGCACAAGCAAGGGGAGGGGGCAGAGAGAGAGAAAGAAGTAGACTCCCCACTGAGCAGGGAGCCCCAACTTGGGGCTCGATCTCAGGGCCCTGAGATCATGACCTAAGCCAAAGACAGATGCTCAACTGACTGAGCCACCCAGGTGCCCTATCCTAGGAATTTTTAAATACAGGATCATACCATCAGCAAATTAAGATAATTTTACTCCCTCCTTTTTAATCTGGATGCCTTTAATTTTTTTCTTTCCTGCATGGGCTAGAACATCCAGCTCAATATTGAATAAAGGTGGCATGGCAAGAGTGAACATTCTTGCTTTGTTCCCAATTCAAGGAAAGCTTTTAATTTTCATCATTAGGGGTGCGTGGGTGGCTCAGTTGGTTCAGCATCTGCCTTCTGCTCAGGTCATGATCCCGGGGTCCTGGGATCAAGCTCTGTATTGAGCTCCCTGCCCAACAGGAGAGTCTGCTTCTCCCTCTCCCTCTGCCGCTTCCCCTTCCTTGTGCTCACTAGCTCATTCTCTCTTTCTCTCTGTCAAATAAATAAATAAAATCTTAAAAAAATAATTTTTATCATTAAGTATGATTTTAGTTGTGGTTATCCATAGATGCCATTTGTCTAATTGAGGAAGTTCCTGTCTATTAGTAGTTTGCTGAGAAGTTTTGTTTCTTGGCTTTTAAAATCATGAATGGGTATAAGATTTTATCAAAATTTTTTTCTGTATCTATTTGAGATGAAAGTGTTTTTTAATCCACTATGCCATTAATATGATTTATTATATAAATTGATCTTCAGATGATAAATTAATCTTGCATTCTTAAAAAATGTTTTATTTATTTGAGAGAGAGAAAGTGACAAGCAGACTCCATGCTGAGCATGGAACCTGAGGTGGGGCTTGATCCCATCACCCTGAGATCATGACCTGAGCCAAAACCAAGACTCAGATGCCAATGGACTGAGCCACCCCAATAAATCTTGCATTTTTGAAATAAATTCCATTTGGTCACAATGTATGATCTTTTTTATATGTTGCTGGATTTGGTTTGCTAATATCTTGTTGAAGATTATTATGCCCGTGTTCATGAAGGACATCTGTCAGTATTTTTTCTTTTCTTGCTCTTTGGCTGGCTTTGGTATCAGGGCAATACTGTTCTCATAGGATGAGTTGGAAAGTGTTCTCCATTTTCTGGAAAACAATTGTGAGAGTCAGTTAATTCTTGTTATATGTTACATAGACTTAACCAATTCATCTGAGTCTGGACTTTTCTTCATGAGCAGGATTTTAATTACTAATTCAATGCCCTTACTTATTATAAGTCTATTTAGATTCTCTAGTTCTACTTGAGTCCATTTTGGTTATTTGCATATTTCTAGGAATTTGTCTGTTTTATCTACATTTTCTAATTTGTTGGCATAAAGTTGATCATTGTGTTCCCTAACAGTTCTTTTAATTTCTGTTAGATCAATAGTGATGATTCCTTTTTCACTCCAGATTGGGAATTTGTGCCTCCTCTCTGTTTTCTCGGTCAGTCTAACTAAAGGTTGTTCAAATGCGTGGACCTTTCCCAAGAACCAACTTTTGGTTTCATTGATTTTCTTAATAGTTTTGTTGTTATTTTTCTATTTCATTTATTTGTGCTCAAATCTCTATTATATTCTTCCTTCTGTTTGCTTTGGATTTAGTTTGATCGACTTTATCTACTTTCTTAAGGTAGAAACTTAGGTTACTGATTTGGGATTCTTTTATTCTTTTCTCATATAGGTATTTAAGCTTTAAAACATTCCTCTAATGTGGAGAAAGGGGAACCTTCCTGCACTGTTGGTGGGAATGTGAACTGGTGCAGCCACTCTGGAAAACTGTGTGGAGGTTCCTCAGAGTTAAAAATAGATCTGCCCTACGACCCAGCAATTGCACTGCTGGGGATTTACCCCAAAGATACAGATGCAGTGAAACGCCGGGACACCTGCACCCCGATGTTTATAGCAGCAATGGCCACAATAGCCAAACCGTGGAAGGAGCCTCAGTGTCCATCGAAAGATGAATGGATAAAGAAGATGTGGTTTATGTATATAATGGAATATTTCTCAGCCATTAGAAATGACAAACACCCTCCATTTGCTTCGACGTGGATGGAACTGGAGGGTATTATGCTGAGTGAAATAAGTCAATCGGAGAAGGACAAACATTATATGGTCTCATTCATTTGGGGAATATAGAAATTAGTGAAAGGGAATAAAGGGGAAAGGAGAAAAAATGAGTGGGAAATATCAGAAAGGGAGACAGAACATGAGAGACTCCTAACTCTGGGAAACAAACTAGGGGTGGTGGAAGGGGAAGTGGGCGGGGGGTGGGGGTGACAGGCACTGAGGGGGGCACTTAATGGGATGAGCACTGGGTGTTATTCTATATGTTGGCAAATTGAACACCAATAAAAATAAATAAATAAATAAATAAATAAATAAATAAATAAATAAAACATTCCTCTAAGCTCTGCCTTAGCTGCATCCCCAAAATTTTGATATGTTGTATTTTTACCTTCTTTCACTTCAACATATTTTTAAATTCCTTTTGTAATTTTTTCTTTCACTCATTAGTTATTTAGAAGTATGTGATTTAGGGGCACCTGGCTGGCTCAGTCAGTGGAGTGTGCAACTCTTGATCTTGTGGTCATGAGTTAAAGCCCCACATCATGCATAGGGCCTACTTTTTAAAAAAAAAGTGTTATTTAGTTTCCAAATATTTGGAAATTTCCCAAATTTCTAATACAGGTCTGCTGTGTTTAGAGAATATACTTTGTAGAATTTCAAATCTTAAATTTACCATGGAGCAGGTAGCCTGATGTGGGACTCTCTCCCAGGACACTAGGATCACGACCTGAGCCAAAGGCAGACCCTCAACTGACTTAGCCACCCCATTGTTGTCCTCTGGATGGACTGTTTTATAGACGTTAGTCGTTTCAAGTGTGTTGATAGTGTTGTTCAAGTGTTCTGTATCCTTGTTGATATTCTGTCTGGCTTTTCTATTCATTATTGAGAGCTGAGCTGTTGACATCTCCAACTACTATTGTTAAATTGTCCATTTCTCCTTTCAATTTTGTCAGCTCTTGCTTCATGTACTTTGGGGCTCTATTGCTACATGCATTTAGGTTCAAATTGTTATATGTTTCTGGTAAATTTACACTTTTATCATTACAAAATACCCCTTTGACTCTGATATTTTTTGTCTTAAAGTCTATTTTGTCAGGTATTTGTATGGCTGCCCCAGCACTTTTATGGTTGCTGTTATATGGTATATCTTTCCTCATTCATTTACTTTTAACCTAGATATGTCTTCCAAGATAAAATACATCTCTTTTAGACAGCATATAGTGGAATCTTGTTTTCTGTCCTAACAGTCTCTACCTTTGCTGGAGTGTGTAATCTATTCACATTTAATCTAGTTATTTACATGATGAATTTGTATTTCCCATTCTGCTATTTCTTTTCTATATGTTTCATGTCTTTTTGTTTCACTCTTCCTTCTTTATTTTCTTCTTTTGTGAGGTTTTTTCCTCTATTACACCATTTGAATTCCTTGTTGAATTATTTTACTGTTTTTTTAAAACCATGTTCTTAATTGTTGCTTTAGGGATTATAAAATATATCTTAACTTGTCACTATCCACTTCATATTAATACTAACTTACTTTTGGTAAAATATAGAAAACTTGCCCTAATATAGCTCCATTTCTTCCTCTCCCTTCTTTGTGTCATTGTTGTCATATATACCTTTATATGTTATAAGCTCAATAACAGTTTTATGATCATTATTTTATGCACTACTGTATCTTTTAAATCTGTTAAGAGAAGATTTTAAAATATACAGTATTTTATATTTACCTACATATTTACATTTTCTGGAGCTTTTAATTTCTTTTTTTTTTTAATTTCTTTTTTTTAAAGATTTTTTATTTATCCACGAGAGACACACAGAGAGAGGAAGAGACATTGGCAGAGGGAGAAATAGGCTCCCTGTGGGGAGCCCGATGCAGGACTTGATCCCAGGACCCTGGGATCACGACCTGAGCCAGAGGCCGACACTCAACCACTGAGCCATCCAGGTGTCCAAGCTTTTAATTTCATTGCATGAATTAGAATTACTATCTAGTGTCATTTCCTAGCAACCTGAAGGACTTTATCATTTCTGGAAAAACACATCCATCTATGAAAAAATAAGATTATTTTGGCTTTACAAAATACCAGGTAACCTAACCCAGAGGCAGGTACAAGGATAAAATGGGAAGGGCACAAATATTTTATTTGTATCCATTAATTCCAGGCATATTCATATTCACATTGGTGTCTACACACATTCTGGAAAATTTAACTGTGAAATGCCAACAAGTTCTTAGATTATCAGCCCATCATCCTCCTCCAACTGATGTAAGAATAGGTTGGAGGGCAGCCCGGTGGCTCAGCGGTTTAGCGCTGCCTTCAGCCCAGGGCCTGATCCTGGAGACCTGGGATCGAGTCCTGCGTTGGGTTCCCTGCATGGAGCCTGCTTCTCCCTCTGCCTGTGTCTCTATCTCTCTGTGTGTCTCTCATGAATAAATAAAATCTTAAAAAAAGAGTAGGTTGGAGATTCCTTTTAAAAATTATTTTTTGAAAGGAAACTTTGCAGTCGAGAGCAATTTGCCCCTTTTTTTCTGGACCTCCCCATCACCACCTCAAGCTAGGAGAGGGGGACCCCAAGGTAATTCAGAATCCTGGTGGTTGCCTTCTCAGTGGGGAGACTAATATCTGATCTGCAGAAACTCACAAGCCCATCCAATTCTGTCTCTGTGGTGCAGCTTGAGTTTTGGATAAAGCTTGTCCTCAAGAGTGTGAGGACAGATGAATGATTGCTCTTACCTGGACAAATCTGTAAAGAGGAGGCTGGTGTGGCAGCCTGAAATAGCAGAGTGAAGAAAGAGAGGAGCAGTGTAGACAGCGTGCAGGTCTAGAGTTTGGTGGAGTAAGGGTGTGAGAGTTTTCCAAAGGGTCAGGTGAATGCCACAGAACACAGCTACCTTGAAGAATCTTGAGGGGTCTTGACCCTAGTTGATAGTCCATCAGGTGAAGAGATGGGAGCTATGAGTATCCCCTGTGGCAGAAACTGAGGCAGTAAGTAACTGAACTGAGGAGCATTTGTATGAATTTTAGTGTTTGGGGGCTCATGGAACCATCAGAATGATCCTATAGTCCCTCTGGTTCTCTTTTGTATGACTGCTAAACCTGTGCAGAATTTGCAAAGGTCTTGCTATTGTCAATGGTTTGATGTCACCCATTTGCATTCTGGGGTTCCTGGGGATGCTTGTCACCTTGTTTTGTTTAAAATGTAGGGGATCCCTGGGTGGCTCAGCGGTTTCGCGCCTGCCTTTGGCCCAGGGCGCGATCCTGGAGTCCCGGGATCGAGTCCCGCGTCGGGCTCCCAGCATGGAGCTTGCTTCTCCCTCTGCCTGTGTCTCTGCCTGTCTCTCTCTCTCTCTCTCTCTCTCTCTCTCTCTCATAAATAAATAAAAATAAATCTTTAAATAAAAAAAATGTAGTCTGGGATCCCTGGGTGGTGCAGCGGTATGGCGCCTGCCTTTGGCCCAGGGCGCGATCCTGGAGACCCGGGATCGAATCCCACGTCAGGCTCCCGGTGCATGGAGCCTGCTTCTCCCTCTGCCTGTGTCTCTGCCTCTCTCTCTCTCTCTGTGACTATCATAAAAAAAATGTAGTCTGTGACATTTTTTTCTTTCACTATAATGGTTCTGCTTTGAAGACAGTATTTAAGGAAATAAAAAAACTACAGTCATCATCACCTGGTCCTGACCTGTTAATACTGACTTTTTGAAGAAACCAGACCAGTTGGCTTGTAGAATGTCTCACACTCTGTATAATCTAATTGTTACCTCATGGTATCACTTAAACTTTTCCTTTATCTCTTGTACTTTCTATAGAATTGAAGTTAGATCTCCAGTCTTGATCAGTTTTAGGTTAAGCATTTTTGCCAAGAATACATCCTAGGTGCTACTGTGCAACCCACTATTTATGATGCTAAGTTTTCTATGCAATGAGCAAATAACCTGTAGAGTGATGTTCTGATTCTACATTTAAGAACCTGTTCTAAAACAACCTTTTGTTAAATGCTTTCAACATCTGCTATGGGCTGAATGTGTCCCTCCCTCCAAATTCATATGTTGAAATCCTAACTCCCAATATGATAGTGTTAGGAGGTGGGCCTTTGGCAGGTGATTAGGTCACAGATGTGGATTCACGAATGGAATTAGTGCCCTTACAAGAAGAGGCCAGAGAGCCAGCTCACTCCCTTCCCCACCATGTGAGGATACAGTAAGAATATAGCAACTTGAAGGTGGGCTCTTGCCAAGAAACCGACCATATTGGCACCATGATCTTGGACTTCCAGCCTCCAGAGCTATGAAAAGTAAATTTCTGTTGTTGATAACCCACTCAGTTTATGGTATTTTGTTATAACAGTTCAAGTTAAGACAGTATTCCTTTTTTTTTTTAAGACAGTATTCCTTAAGCTTCCTCGCTTGAATCAATTATTACATGGAGGTTTGTAAAATAGTGATTTCCTAATTATATCATTCTTTTTTATATTTATCAGGTGGCATTCTTTTTTTTTTTTTTAATTTTTATTTTATTATTTATGATAGTCACAGAGAGAGAGAGAGAGAGAGGCAGAGACTCAGGCAGAGGGAGAAGCAGGCTCCATGCACTGGGAGCCCGATGTGGGATTCGATCCCGGGTCTCCAGGATCGCGCCCTGGGCCAAAGGCAGGCGCCAAACCGCTGCGCCACCCAGGGATCCCTCAGGTGGCATTCTTATAGAAATAATGGCTGTAGTGAATACTATGGTGCTCACTCAGATCTCCTGCTGAGGGCCAATACATCATCCCCCCCAGCTGCTGACCTCACAGCTGTCTCTCACTAGAAACTGCTCTCAGCCACGGAGAACTGCCTCACTCAAAGTTATACCTTCACTTCTCACCACTGCCCAGGGAGCAGGTGGTAGTCAATGAGTGTCTCATGTAGGAATACAAAGGTCCAGCCTAATCTCCCCGACTTGGGACAATTCTGAAGGGCCACCTCAGCTCCAGAGCTCCCTGTAGGATTGTCTGAGACCTCGGTTGCAACTACATTCTGGGCAAACCCTCCCTCTGTCCAGTTCTTTTTCAACCTCTTGCAGATGTTTCTCCTCAATAAATCTGTATGCAGCTCCATTTCTGTTAACTTGGAACTCATTCTAAGAATAAGACAAAGAGCTTTCTCCTTTTTAAAATCTTTTTTTGTTTGTTCCTTTTTTGAGTATCATGATGAACTCATAGATTTTTATTTAATGTATTACAATAAATTGCAGCCATAACTCTTTTTGGTATTCAAATGATCTCAAATGTGGCCAGTGAAGGTCCTTCATGATGCTTCCTATGTCCTTTAGACATGTCCCAATAGGCTTTAAACCCATGCTCATCATGTATTCTCCTAGCCCCAGCCCCAGAACCAGACATTTCTCTAAAAAATCTCTGGTTGTGGTTAAAAATCAAGATCTGGGTACTAGGAGTAAACTATTTTTCTTTTAGTTTCATTTTCTAAATGTCTTTTTGCTGGTATACAGAAATACAATTTATCTTTATATAGACATTTCACTGTGTCCACATTAGAATTACAATCAAGTTCTCCAGCATATCATTCTATATCAGTTAGAAATATTTCCAGCTGTAAATGACAGGAAGTTGGCCCATAATAGCTTAGAAAAGCAAAATGTTTAGTTTGTTCATCTAATAAGGAGTCTGGTGATAGCCAGTTTGTGACTAATGCAATGGCTCAACAATCCTGTCAGGGACAGGACCCATGGACAGAAAATCTAAAATTGCCTTGTATCTATGATAAACATTTAATCCATAATTTAAAACTTTTCCACAAGGAAAACTCAAGGTTGACATGGCTTGCTTGATGAATTTTATCAGGTGGCTAAGGAATAACCAACACTAATGTTACATAAAGTCTTCCAAAGAAAAAGAACTCTTCCAGAGAAAATAGGGAACTTTTCCCATTTTGTTCTATGAGATTAGCATTATTTTGATCCAAGAGCTGACAAGAACATTACAAGAAAGTAAAATTCAGTTCAATCTTTTTCAATATATCCTAAATGAAACGCTAGTACACTGAATCCATAAGTATATTAAAAGATAATAGGTCATTACTAAACTGAGTTTATTATGGAAATGCAATTATTTGTAAATCAATGAATACAATATGTTACATCGATAAAAGAAAAAAATCACATCTCACTAGATATGGAAGATGCATTTTATTTTATTTTATTTATTTTTTTATTTATGATAGTCACAGAGAGAGAGAGAGAGAGGCAGAGACATAGGCAGAGGGAGAAGCAGGCTCCATGCACCGGGAGCCCGACGTGGGATTCGATCCCAGATCTCCAGGATCGCGCCCTGGGCCAAAGGCCAGCGCCAAACCGCTGCGCCACCCAGGGATCCCTGGAAGATGCATTTTAAAAATGCAACATTCATTCATATGAAAGCCTCTTTGTGAGCCAAAGGTAGGGGAAACTTTTTTTTTTTTAAAGATTTTATTTATTTATTTATGAGAGACAGAGAGAGAGGCAGAGACACAGGCAGAGGGAGAAGCAGGCTCCATGCAGGGAGCCCGACGTGGGACTTGATCCCAGGTCTCCAGGATCAGGCCCTGGGCTGAAGGTGGCGCTAAACCGCTGAGCACCCCACCCCCACCCCCCACCCCCACCCCCCGCAGGCTGCCCAGAAGGGAACTTTCTTAAACTGGTAACTGGTATCTACAGAAATTGTATGGCAAAGATTCTTCTTCTAAATATGACAGGTTATCTCATCTCATCCTAATTCTTTGGCTGATGGAAACCATAAAACCTAGATAAAATACCCCCCAAACCTTAGCTTTTTAAAGGTGTCAGATATAAAGCAAGGAAACTAATCTTTAGAACAGTCTGATTTAGTAAAGAGAAACAAACTGAAGTGAACTGCTTCTTTTTCCCTTGACACATTTCTTAATCCTGAAGCTGTACAGAGCCAAACTAAAGAGCAAGAAATGGTAATTCAGAGTGTCGAGAAGTCTCACAAAGCAGGGCATAAAAGTTGGATTTACTGCTGGCTGCTAAGGTAACCAGAACTTGAAGGGCAAGACCAACAAAAGAAGGAACTGCAGAAAATGGAACTCCAAATAGTGGGCATAGTGCAATTTCTAAACTACATAAGACCAGATGTTATGAAGTCAAGCAGAAAGCAGTAAGAAGCCAAAAATTTAAGCAGAGCTTTTAGAAATCTCAGTGACAAGAGACAAAAATCAGAGATCAAACTCTGTCAGGGTTTCAGGTAAACATCCTGAATGGTTTTGTCCTAGGAGTGGCAAACCAGATTTAGAGGAGGCCTCATGAATGTGAAATAGAGCCTCAAGTCATCTTATTCCTTAATGAGATCCATGTTATCTGCTTTTACTCTATTGGGCTGCCAGAAAAAAGTAAATCATTTCTGGAGGACAACATCATCCAGAGAAATATTTTAAAACTTTCATATTCAATTTATTTTTTTTTAATTTTTATTTATTTATGATAATCACAGAGAGAGAGAGAGAGAGAGAGAGAGAGAGAGAGAGGCAGAGACACAGGCAGAGGGAGAAGCAGGTTCCATGCACCGGGAGCCCGATGTGGGACTCGATCCTGGGTCTCCAGGATCGCGCCCTGGGCCAAAGGCAGGCGCCAAACCGCTGTGCCACCCAGGGATCCCCTCATATTCAATTTATAGTGTTCAAAAAAAAATCACAGGCTTCCATGAGTCAGACGAAGGAAACCAAGATAAAACAGATAATACAAATAAACCCAAGAGCAATCCAAATATTTGAGTTATCAGACACAAACTTAAAAAAAAACTATGATTACTATGTCAAGAAATTAGGTGACAAAATGATTGATATCTATTAGAAAGAATCAAATGGAAATTCTAGAACTGAAAACATATCTTAAATGAAGCACTAAATAGATCTTAGATGCAGCATAATTGAAGCTTAGTCAACTGGAAGAGAGTTAGTAGAGAATGTCCAGGCTGAATCACTGTGAAAAGAAAAAAAGAAAAACAATAGAAAAAATGTAGGAGACAGAGAACACGGTGGAAAGATCTAATATGTTTAATTGGAAGGGATAGCAATTTGAAGAGATATCAAAATTCACAAAAGATAACAAACCATTGATTTAAAAAGCTATACTCAAGTAAAGCAGAATGAATACAAAGGGAATCATAGGTAGGCAAATCATAGTCAAACTGCTGAAAACAAAAAGGAATAAAGGAAAATCTAATTGCAACAAGAGTAAAAAAGGCACATCACCTTCAAAGGAGAAACAATAAAAATGGCAGCTGAGTTTTCAACAAATACAATGAAAACCGGAATACAATAAGAGTATCTTTCTCTCTCTCTCTCTCTTTTTTTTTTTGAGAGTGTGTATGCATACACAAGCAGGGGGGAAAGGCGGGGGAGAGAACCTTTTTAAAACTATTTAATTTATTTATTTATTTGAGAGAGAGACAACATGGGAGGGGAGGAAGAGGGAGGAGAAGCCAACTGCTTATTAAGCAGGGAGTCCCATGTGGGCCTCAATCCTAGCACTCTATGATCATGACTTGAGCCAAAGACAGATATGAGTTTAACTGATTGAGCCACCCAGGTACCCCTGGAGAGAAAAACATAGACAGGGTCCATGCTCAGTGCAGAGCCTAATGCAGGGCTCCTCAGTCCCACAACCCTGAGATCGTGGTCCAAGCAGAAATCAAGAGTCAAATGCTCAACTCACAGACTGAAGAGCTATCTTTAAAGTTCTGAAATAGGAATCCCTGGGTGGCGCAGCAGTTTGGCGCCTGCCTTTGGCCCAGGGCGCGATCCTGGAGACCCGGGATCGAATCCCGCGTCAGGCTCCCGGTGCATGGAGCCTGCTTCTCCCTCTGCCTATGTCTCTGCCTCTCTCTCTCTCTCTCTGTATGACTATCATAAATAAGATAAAAAAAATTTTTTTAAAGTTCTGAAATAAAACCAAAGCTAACCTGGAATTCTATTCCCAGAGAAAACATCTTTTCAAAAAAGAGTATTTATTTATTTAAGAAAGATAGTGAGAGCAAGCACATGTAGAGGAGGGGGGAGGTAGAGGGAGAGAGAAACTCAAGCAGATCCTGCACCTAGCATGGATACTGAAGTAGGGCTTGGTCAGCAGGGCTTAATCTCATGACCAGGAGCTCATGACCTGAGCTGAAACCAAGAGTCTGATGCTTGACTGATTTTGCCACCCAGGTGACCAGAGAAAACACCCTTTCAAAATGAGTCTGAGATCAGTTGGTTTTAGAAAAAACAAAACTGATAAAATGAATTTTCAACAGACCTACACTGAAATAAATACTGAAGATATTTCTTAATGTTAGAAAATAATGATCCTTAAAAAAAATCAAAGTGCAAAAGCAATAAAGAGTATTGTAAAGACAAAATGTGGATAAATCTATATGGCAACTGAATGTCTTACACAATTATAAAATCACATCGAGGGCAGCCCTGGTGGCGCAGCGGTTTAGCGCCGCCTGCAGCCCAGGGCGTGATACTGGAGACCCTGGATCAAGTATCTGCATGGAGCCTGCTTCTCCCTCTGCCTGTGTTACTGCCTCTCTCTCTCTCTGCATCTCTATGAATAAATAAAACAATCTTTAAAAAAAATAAAATCACAACAAAAGAAATAAAATATATGAGGAGTTAAAAATCCAGGTCGGCAATAGTAAAAAGAACACGGTGGGATGCCTGGGTGGCTCAGTGGTTTAGTGCTACCTTCAGCCCAGGGCGTGATCCTGGAGACCCCAGATCGAGTCCCATGTCGGGCTCCCTGCATGGAGCCTGCTTCTCCCTCTGCCTGTGTCTCTCCCTCTCTCTCTGTCTCTCATGAATAAATAAAATAAAAAAAGATAACAAGGACATGAGCTAAAATTATTTACATCGTTGAATTCTGGAGGAAGGAAAGGTAATAAATCAGTGGTGTTTGGCATAATCTCTAGGGTAACCACAAAGTATAATTAAAAATAACAGGAAAGCAAGCTCACTCAACTCCTGCACAGGGCATGCGCTCAGGACCTGGCTTTTCAAAGGTGGAAGAACACAACCGTGCCCTCTGGATGGTACTGCTGCTGCTGCTGCAGTCGGCGACCTGTGTATCCCTGAGGGCAGTCAAACTGGGTTCAGAAGGTCCGCCTAGTGGGATGCTTGAAACCAACTGGAGAGTGAGTACACATCTGAGCATCAGGAGCAACGGTGTAAAGAGAGTCTCTAAGACCACCCTCAGGCGAGATGCCGCTCTAGGACTCGGGACTCAGAAAAGCTGTTCTCCTTTCCAGAGTCCTGAGAGTCCTTCTGAGCTGTTTCTTTTTTAAGATTTTATATATTCATTCATGAGAGAGGAGAGAGAGAGAGACAGACAGACAGACAGAGGGAGAAGCAGGCTCCACGCAGGGATGTGGGACTCGATCCCAGGTCTCCATGATCAGGCCCCGGCCTGAAGGCGGCGCTCAACCGCTGAGCCACCGGGGCTGCCCCGCCCTGGGCTGTTCTATACCCGGTTATGACCTACTACAGTGAAAGCCTGCAGAGTAGAATCAGCAAAGGGAAGAGGTGCCTGGCGGGCAGGGGGCGGAGTCCAGCAGAAACCAGTCATGAGAGGTCAGTTGTTTTCTCCCAAAGGAGTCACACAGTCAATGCTTAAATTCTCCCAGGAAGGATGTGTGAACAGAAACCTGCCAGGTGCTACCAGCCAGGGAAGCTCCCCCAGCCCTGGGGGTCCAGGGTTTTTAGGGAGGTGATGTGGCCGTGCAGCATCCATGGGACTGATGTTAGCTCCTCGGGCGACAGCCCTCCAGAGGTCAAGCTAATATAGCAGGGCCCAGGGCCTCACACATGCAAAACCAGATGTTCACCATAAGTCACACTGTTTGCATAAACGATCTGGCCAAACTGGAAAAGCAGTGCTTAGAATACAAAAACACTCTTACTAGGCAGAATGTGACACAGGGGCTTAGTGGTGGTCTCCCCAGAGCCAGATAAGGGGCAGTCCTCCTGAAACAGGATTTTCCTTTGAATTTACGGGGCTTGAGCAATCCAGGCCTCCTAGGTTTACTCCTTACAAGTCATCTCCACTTCTTTAGAAGTCTAGTCGCCAACAGAAAAAAAAAAAAAAAAAAAAAGGTGTTCAGCTGACTACGAGGGGCGATCCTGGGTGAGGCTGGAGCCAGGCACGGGCCCACAACCGGGCACGAAGGTGGCAAAGGGGAAGGCCACACTGTGGGAGGGGACCGCAGCGGCCACAGGCACGTTTACCCGGTGTGTATGAGAAAAGAGTGTACACCGTCACCACGAACCAGGTGCCTGCTGTGGGCTAAGCCCTGGGCTTGGGGCTATCAGATGCACCTGACATCGATCACAAAGCCCTTTAGGCAGGTGGTCTTCAGCTGTGAGCCAAGGGGCCAGAAAGAGGTGGAGACAAGCCTTCTCCCCTATGGACTGACATACCCTAAGAGCCCGGACAGAGGATGCACCGGAAGAACACCCCGGCATGTTTCGAGGTTCCAAAGTGACAGAGTCACACTAGAAATGCTGGCATTGCAGGAGTGCCAGACCCGTGTCCTTCACCAGGCCCTACCCGGACCATTAGGTCTTCCCTTTCCGCGTGAGCACTTGTCCCTGTATCGTGAGGACACGGGCAGGGTCTGACCAGGGCCGGAGACCAGGTATTTCTGCAGCTGGGGCTTTCTCCATGGTCCCCGGGGCACTGGCCTACTAACTCAACTTTTCGCGCCTCCTGATAGGCATGTCTGAAAAGAAGGTTAGCGGGTCACCGCTCCTCTAGAAATGCAGAAGCAGTATCTCTCGGCCTGGCCATCACTTATGGAATTCATTCCCAGCGGAGAGCAATACCCCCTCGCATGCCTGAGGGAACACAGGCTCTTCTCCCTCCCGGGACGCCAGCACAAAGCTTGCACGGTCACTTCCCAGAACCGTGCGCTGTAGATCTGGGCTATGAATCATCTCGATCATCCAGGGAACATAAGTTTCCCCTCACAGAGGGGAAAGGGAAAGAGAGGGGGGAAAGCAGTAGGTTCAAATGGAAGATCACATACACGTACGATGGATGCCACGATGGTTTTTGTCACATGCTTCTCTCCACGGTGCGTGGCACCTGCTGTGGCTCTAGCGCAGGAGGAGCTCGGCGCCAACTGAGCTGACACCCGACCATGCACCGCCCGAAGAGTTCTGCGGGGTGACCAGGCACCCTTGTAGGGCCTGGTCCTACAAGGGCGGCACACACTTGGCCTCTTTCCCCCAGATCCTGACAAGTAGCAGAAGTCTGTCCCCAAGGGCACTTAACAGGCTTTCTGTGTATGCTACCCACTGTGTATGCTTACTGTGTAAGCTACCAACGACTGCCACTGGCAGAGACCAAGACTCTCTGCTTACGTTAGGCAATGTTGTCCAAAAGCAAAAACCAGTCTCCCCGGACGCCCGGGATGCCTGACTGGGGCCACGGGATTTATTTCAGGAGAATCCGGCATCGGGGTTTCTCAGTCTGCGCGTGGGAGTGGCCCTGCAGCTTGCTCCCGAGCCCTCCTCCGGGCCACTTCCCGCAACTGGGCCTGACCCCTGCTCTCTGACCCCTGGGCCTGGGAAGCATATGGCGCCCAGGGAGCGGCCCCGCCCCCAAGATGGCCGCGCCCATGTGCCGCTGAGGACCGCAGCAGGCGCCACTACCGTTTCTTATTCTGAGAGCCCAAGGAAGCGGACAGCGCGGCTTTGGGAGACGGAGGTTGCGCAGCAGAGCGGCGCGACAGAGGGCGCTTCGGCCTCGAAGGCGGTGGGACCGGGGCCCCTGACAGCCTCCGCTGGCGCCTCGCCGACGGGAGACGCCACCCCACCCCCACCCCGGCCCCCGCGCCGGCCTGATGTGCGCCGAAAATGGTTGCACGAACCGCTGTTGGCGGCGCGAACAAACCGGGGCAGAATCGCTGCCCGCGACGCGCGCCATCTTGGGCACTGGCAGCAGCGCCCCCCTCCTTCCCAAAGCCGATCGTGCGCGTGCGCGGCGCTCCGACCTCGGGCTGCGGGGCGACGGGAGCGGAAGTGCTCCGCCGACCCGAGGGCGGTGCGAGGTCGCGCCGGTTGTTGTTATCCGCCCGGACTGGCGGGTTCTGGTAGCCAAGTACGGGGAGGCGGAGCGGACACGGGCCGGAGGGGAGGGCGGGGTGATGGGTTCGCGTCCTCTGAGGGCTCGGGGGCCCGGGGCCGAGGGGTGAGTGTGGGCGGCGCGTCGCGGGCGACGCCGAGTGACACAGTCAGTGACTTTGCTGAGGGCCTAGTAAGTGCAAGGCGCCCTTGGGGGTCACGGTCATCTTCGCGATGGCCTGTGAGCAGGTGTTACCGTTATCTTCGTCGCGAGAAAGCAAGAACAGAAAGGCTCGGAATCCTGTCCAAAGTCACACAGCTAGTAAACCCCTGCGGATCCTTCTAGCCACCACCCCCGCCCCGCCCCGCCCCAACCCGCCCGCCAGCCCTTAGGCCTTTCTAACTAACGTTCCCTCCCACCCTCCCGAAGGTGATCGCGTTTGCTGCTTGCTCCCTGCCTTCACTGGTAGAATAGAGCTCCACCACAAGGGCGGGGAACTCTGATTCTTTGGTTCCCTGATGTGTCTACCTGTCTGCAACACGCAGAACAGGCATATTGCGGGCACTGACATTTTCACCGTGAATGAAAGGGACAGGGCAGTTTCATTTCAGAAGGGGGGGGCTGCGGGGGGGGGGGCTTTTATGAAGGAAGTGTGTGGTCAGGTCCTTGTCTGGTGATAATTGGGGCCCTACTAAGCGTCACTCTCCAGACTCAGACGAGGCCTTGTGCTTCCTTCCATAAAGGAGAACATTTGAGTTTTCCTCAACTTCACGCCATAGGGTGAAGGGGTTGCTAATTGCATCTCCTGTTTGGTCCTTCCTTCCAGGATCAGGTTGCAGCGCTGAGACCACTGCTCACCAACTGCAGATTCCAGCTCACCTGCACCTGAGCTTCCTGGTCTACAGAAGAGCCAGTCTGAGGCCTCGGAAGGTGAGTTCCAGCGTCAGAGGCACAGATGGGGTGCTGCAGTTGATGGTCCTAGCTGAGGTGCGTTTGTCGTCTCTGAATCCTTTGGTCCTGCATCCTTAGGAGCAAGAGAGCTCTTCTGAAAGGCTTAGGAGGAGGAACTTCAGCCCAGACCCAGAGCCCAGGGCAGAGGATGCAGGCTCTCAGGACAGATCCAGAACCCAGAGTGGGGAGTACAGGCTCACAGGACAGACCCGGACCGTAGGGCAGAGGGTGAAGGCTGAAGGACAGCCGATCCAAGAAAAGCTAGACCTGGAGTGGCCCCTGTCCCTGCTCCCCCTGGGAGAGAGCATGCTCAGCATGTGACGGTGGGCAGTTGAACCCCATCAGAGGAGAGAGGTGATGTGTACAGGTGGATGGAGGGATGCTGCCAGGAGGCAGGTGGCCCGCTACAGTCCTGCACGGGCAGGGGCAGGGTCACGAGGATCACTGCCAGCCTCACAAGAGTTTCTGGTCTCCTGACGCTAGACACACATAATGCTCCCCTCTTTTCCATTGGCTGTTTCTGGAATGCGTCAGCCCTAGAGTGTGAACATCCCACCCACCTCTAGCAGAAATGTGGGTTTTCCCTCTAGTCTGGCTAAAGCGTACAATAGTTTTGTATCGGTTTCTTTTTTACTTGGCAAAATCTGTAATCAGTCTGGAGGTACGCCGTCTTCTGGTTCTGCTACCTCGTTATGGTGCTGCTGTCATTGGACCTGAGGGCGTGAGTTGTGAAGCTGCACGGAGCCGAACCCTGTTGTCCCGAGGCTGCCTGCCTGGCGGGAGGGGGGGTGTGTGTGCTGTGGTGACAGCAGCTACTCTGTGCAGAAGCTCCTTGCGGAGACTCCTTTTGAAACTGCAGAGCAGGGAAGAACAGGCCGTTGAATGGACCTCCTGGGAAAGGAGGAAGTCAGGAGCCAGGAATGCGGTGGAGGCGGGCCAGCGAAGGGCAGCGTGTGCAGTGCAGGGTGCCAAGGTCGGTGGTTTCCAGCTCCTCGTGGAATGACCAGTGCTGGGCTCCTCCCCTCCCTCCCTGCGCCCTGCCTCCCCTCCCTGCCCCTTCTCCAGCCCTGGTTTCTCTCCACCTGCAAACCACAGCCAGCCAGATGTCACTGTCCCCCAGACTCTGCTCGGGGTCTGTCACCTCCGAGGCTCAGTGTAATCATTCCTCATTTGCATCTTATGAGTAATGATGTTCACGTTCAAAAACGCAAGTAAAGAAAAGCAGAAAAGTGAAATCCCCCGTCCAAGAAAACCAATGTCAGCCATTTTAATAAATGCTCTCGTATGCTGCTGCTCATCAGTATGCATGTAACGGTGAACAAATGAGCTTGCGTTGCACTTGCTTTTTCTTAATCTGCTTCTAAATATGTGGAGAAATGAAACAAAATTCGTTTTGGAAGCCCGTAAACACAAGTCGTGGGCTTATCCACGTCCCAAGGGACCGGGCTGGAGGTCCCAGGCACGTTTGCACGTCATTCTCCCCAGGACGCAAGGGTGATTGTTATTAGGCTGGTGGGGATGGTCTCCTGGCTGAGCACCCTGATCTTGAGCCCCTCATTCTGTCTCCCTAGATCTCCGCCCTTTGTCCAGGGCAGACCGAGATGGCCACGGCCCAGGTGAGTTCCTCTTTACCCCCTCCTTTGTTTCCAGTGGACTTGAGGCAGCTTTGGGGGATCTGCACTGTAACCTTAACAAATCGGTCCCTCCCCTCAGCTGTGGCTGCTTTCTCTTCAGGCTCTGATCCACCTATGGTTTCCCTGATCCTTCCCCTCCCCATAGAAACTAAACACAATAAAACAAGAGAAGACAGCAAGAGAGTGAGCATTCTTGTCAGACTTCTTCCTCTGGGAAACGTGCCTCCTCCGTTTTCTTTTACTTCTCGGGGAAGCTCGTTCCGGTCCATAGACTCGTGTGCTCTTCCCGTGTCTCCATTTCCACCTTCCACCTGTTTGCTTTTTCATTATGTTCAAAATGGCGAAAGGAAAGCCATGCCTGACATTCTGTGCGTTAAAGAATAGTCCGAATGCCCCTGTTCCTTCTGCCCCCGGTGCCACGTTTCTCCTCAGACTCCCCACTGGTAATAGTTTCGGGATGGTGTGGGGTGGCTGCATTTCCGTCAGGTTCACTTGCTGAGAACGGGTCCGTCGGCCGTGTCGGGTGGGTGTTTTTGCACAAGTGCCATCCGAGCCCCGCTCCCATCTTCTTTTCCTGCCTGGTTATTTTCTGGATGGTGTTCCTCCTCAGCACAGAAAGATGATTTCCGTTACTCTGCAGTGCTAGGGATGTATCATCCAACTCTTGCTCTGTTTGCGTATTCAGGTTTTGAACGTTCTTTTTCTGTTGTATATGGTGCCTCTTGGATGACTCTTTATGTGTGTGCTCAACAGTGCGGGGGGGGGGGGGGTTTATGTATCCTCACCTGGAGGTTGGATTTTGGGTCTAAGGTATTCACACTTTAATTGGCTGTCCCAAATCCTACACTGATTACTCCTTTCCCAGAATGTGAAAAAAAAAAAAGAGACCAGATAGTTCCTGTGTCCGGCTTTTCCAGGATGTTGAAAGTCGAAAATGAGTCCAGTCGGTTCTGTGAAGCCACTTCACCTTAGGTTTGATAAAGATGTCACAGAAAGTAAGTTACATTCCCGATGCACTTGACAACACGGATACCAAGATTCTAGAAACATGTTCTGAATAGGGCGTTAATAAGCTGAATTGAGCACTGCCGAATGATTTGTCCATACGGTAAAAAAAATTCAGACAAAAGCCTTGTTTGACAAAGGGTACACACTAATTCTTGTGTGTCCCCCATGCCCCTTCTCCTTCCTCGTTCATTCATTCTTGGAGAGATCACGCATGCACATCTCTTTCTTGTAAGAATGCCCTTTACTTCAGATTTCTTCCTTCACGTGAGACTCAAGCACATTCCGG